>NC_045630.1:57606249-57698749 GCF_009829155.1 Mustela erminea | reverse complement strand
GGGCAACATCATGACATGCCAGAATTGGCTTTATTTCCACAAGATCTGTGCACGAAAAGTCATTCATCACCTCAAAATCAACACAGTTTCTTGCCCAATAGTCAAATGCTTTGGTCCCTGCATAGTTCATTCTGTATCAAGTCAACTGTGCTTTCTTCTACAGAGACAAATTTAGACTGGCAGTTTCTCTACATTCTATATTTTAATACTTTGCCTGTCTTTCCATGCCCAGAACTGGCATTTGCCACATGGTTACACAGCAAGAATTCAGTGAATTTATTTGATATCAGATTTTCCCAAATTAAAAGGAAAAAAGAAGGAAAGAAAAAAAATCTCTAAAGATGGAAAGGAAAACATTGGTCAAAATGAATGGCACTGCATCCACACCGAGGGTCAATATTTTTATGTTAGTCACACCTTAGTCATGTCCATTGCTTCATCCCAAGCAGATGTGTTGTTTCACATAAGACCTACGGCCCCCCAAATTATACAGTTGAGGAAGAGTGGATTACAGGCTCTAGGGTTACACTGTTTAGGATCAAATTCCAGCTGCAGCTCTTATCAATGATGTGACTTTGGACAAGCGACTCAGCTTTCTAAGCCTCAATATCTGAAAAGCAGGGGATAATGATAGCACCTCATATTTTAGGGTGATTGGAAGATTTAAATGAGATATTTCAAAAAAGCGTTTAGCTCAGCACCTGGCACAAGAGATAAGGTTAATAAATGCTTATTATTATTATTATTATTATTAGGTAGGAAATTTTATTTTAAAGAAACTATGGGAACTTCCTACTTTATACATTTACAGCCTTAGAAAGATTCATTTTGTGAAGGAAAGCAATTGTTTTACAAAGTAGAAAATTATGCCATTATTAATTGTGTTATGCATATATGGATTTGGGGGAGGCGTGCAAGAGATGGTTACATCAATTTCGTTAATAAGTTTTACTAAAAATATTTATATATACATAAAGTATAAAAATATTTATAAACACACACATATATACGTGTGTGTATATATATGTATACACATATATGTACACACTACACATACATTGATATTGTATACATGTGCATACATATACACTTTTTTTTTCTTTTGAATGAAATATCATCAGTGCTCTACAAGTTGGATAATCTACCAAGGACACATACCAGTGTTTCCCTCTTCTCTAAAGATTCCAAACAGGGAAACTCCACTCAGTAATTCACAACTTCCTGTACTACAACACTCCAGGCTCATTTCAGAAGACAAATTTTAGTGACTTACTTGTGTCATCACCATTACTCCATCCACAGTCAGCCTGTAACTACCTCAACAGACAATCACTGTGAGCACAAGAAAACCAGCAGGGCTCTGCAGAGCGCCAGCCTCCCCTAAATGCAGAGCATAAGTCATCACTCATATTGACTTGAACTGATTCACACTGAGCAGGGCTTCTTCCTTACTGATTAGATTCCCTCTCTCTCTCTCTCTTTCAGGGATAGGGAAACCCAATTATTTTTTTAAAGCTCTTGGGTCCTGCAATATCTCCAAACATCCTAAAGCCTCCATTTCTCTATCCCATTCTATTCTATCCAGACCCCATCAAATTGTGTTCTAAGAGAAAGTCTTTCTCTTTTCAACAATACCACAAGGAAAAGTGGAAAAATAGAAACTATAGACAGAACAACAGACCATTCCACCTAATAAACCTTTACTTTTTTGGCAAGGATTCATAAAGGCTTTGTCATTGGAATTTTGGGGTAAGAACCAATTTCAGCTGACACATATTATATACACAAATTGGTACAGATCCTGTCTCATCAGTGAGGCAAGGTGTTGTTCAGGAACTATTGTCAGTGGACTCAACATGAGAACCAATGGTTGTTCTTCATTCTCAATTCAGGATCCACTCAAGTCTCAGAAGAAAGAAGAGACTGTAATAGGAAGGAAAAGAAAGAGAAGGGAGAGGTTGGTTGGGCTGGGAGGTGGGGAGGAACTCTCGCATCTATTTTAATAAGCCAAATTGAAGATAGTAAAATAATTGAAGCCCTGCCTAGTCCAACTTCAAATCCTATCTAAAATGGTCACCACCTGCCTTCTAAACCATTCACTTTGACCAGGGTCCTGAACACACTCACTCATTGCCTGATACAGCCAATATTTTTTTTAATATGGACAATAATAATTAAATAGATTTAAATTTAATAATAATTAGAGAATGTTTCACCCCAAATATAAATTTGTCCATACATTTCATTTAACCTTTATTCATTCTTCTTTGAATAAAATCCTTCTCAGTGTCTTGAGTTTTCCTTCTTGTAGACTCTGGCTCCCAGTCTTTGAAATAATAATTAAAAGCCATTAATTTAATTGTAAAAATAACAATTAAAAGCACTCAGGTCTTGTCATTTGGGCCCTTAGCATCAGCCATCCCCTACTTTGTGTGAGGGTGGGAAAGGCTAGGGAAAGGGGAAGAGAAAGCAGAAACCTGCTGGGCATTATTCTAATCAGTGAGGAAAGGTTTTGTTGAGGAACAACAAAACCAGTTGGCTTCCAGCACAGACCAGCCCCTGTTTTGCAGAGCAGTTATCCCCAGGGTGCTGCAGAGGAGAATAGCAAGACAGAGCAGGACCCGGGCTTTCACTACGCTCCATTCAGGAAGCTTTCATTTGCTCTGTGCTGGGAAGTCCATAGGCCGCTAACAAAACTCTGAGCTTGTTATGGCTCAAGCTCAAATAGTAAAGCCCGTCAGCCGGGGTGGAGGGTAGCAACCTGAGAAAAAGCTCAGGGGAGCAAGAATACCTCAGTCTGGAGAATATAATAGCTATTTAGTCAGCGAGCCGGGCTGATAAGTGTCTTTCTCTTCCTCAGTCAACCTTATGAGTTTGGAGCAATATCTCCAAATGGACGATATCAGGGAGCAGGGATATGGAAATAGAAATGGATATCCATCAATCACAATACACCAGGCTATCAACAGCTCCGCTGAGATGCCTGGTTTTCATGGAGAAATAATTCCTAAATGCCACAAAGGAGCAACCTGAATGAGATTCTTTCTCCAAATGACACACAAAGAGCCTTGCAGCCGGAAGCATGGAGGGAGTTTGCATGGGACTTTCTCTTTTTGGTCAAGGTTCTACTCTTGCTAGAAAGGGGACAATCTGTTGCTTCATGAAGATTATGAAAAGGAGTCTGATAGTATGAAAAAAGTGGGAAGGGCCCCTGGAATGGGAAATGGGAGAGCAGAGCTCTTGTCCCAACCTCGGGAGACACATCATGTGATCTCATCAGGTCTGTTTTCTCAACTGGAAAGTATGAGGATTAGACCTGATGGTCCCCAAGTCTCCTGTGCTTTATGAGACTTAGTTATCAAATATTGGCACCCACCTGCAATGGAGCTATTCTGGACAGCATCACACTTGGACTGAACAGATATGGATCCAGATACTATGAGGATTCCTTCCTTCACCTGTAATGATAGTGCAATCAAACTACAAAAACAACACCACCACAAAACAGAAACAAAAATCAAATGAATTGCCATGAGTTAATAAGTGTTAGTCTGAATTGTTCATGTTTTTAACAAAATGATAGTTTGAGAGGGAAAAATTAAGAACACCATACACACAAAATTAAACAGGAAGCACTAAATTCATAAAACTTGTAATTAATAGTATGAAGACAAAGGATTAGCAAAATGTGGATAATGGGAAGAGGGTGACAAGATGGCTGGTATTTGATATTGAATTGATTGGCATAGTGGAGGGAAGAAAGTTATAAACCAATTTGAAAATGTAACATAAAATCTTGGCTACAAAGCTACTAAGTGGCTGCAGTAACTTTGAGGGGTACTGAGTCTAGCACCTCAGTTTTGTGGATTCAATATCTTTTCAGTAATAACCATATTGGGATCCCATGTTAGGAAATTGGAGACACAATTAGTTACTTTCCCTCCATCTGAAAAGCAAGGCGAGGCTCACGGTGAGACCCTAGTGTTCACTGGACTAAGCATAGATACAGAGTGGAAAGTCGCCCATTCGAATCTCACCTCTTCCCCACTGCCTTTTTCTCTGCTGAGTCTCCGGTACTTAGCACAGTGCTAACACAGAGAGAACACTCAACAAACTTTATTGAATACATTTGGACCCAAAACAGGTGTGTAATCATCCTTTTATCTTTTTCATATTTGTCAGTTATTCAATACTCATTCATTAAAAAAAAAAAAATTATGAGTCAGTCAATCACTGCATTAGTTGCTGGGGATAAGATGTGAACTAAACAGACATTGTTCCTCCTTACAAAGAGCCTTCTCTGATAGAAGAGATAGACATTAGCCAGACAACCACATAACAATACCCCGTATGAAGAGAAATGATGGTGTGGACCATGAAGGAAAAGGTAGAGCAATGTGAAAAGAGGCCTGATCTTAGTCGTGGTCAAGAGTGAGAAGGGCTGTTCCAGAAGCTTCCCTATGGCAGTGACTGTTGAACTAATACCTGGAAGGTGAGTAGTAGCCAATCAGGCAAGTACGGAAAAAGAGCAATTTGGATACAAGGAGCAGTATGAGATGGAATGGAGCATGGCAGGCGGGAGGAGATTTGGAAAGAAGGTTATGGGAGCTGGAGCACAGCCAGTGAGAAGGCACTGGAGAGACTGTGGCCTCCTGCTAAGGACCAAGAGAATGAGTGACAGATATTCCAAGAATGGGATAGCTCTCAGCATTTGGGAAGCTGGGAGAGCCAGGAAGCTAACCCAGAAGAGGAAGACCTTGACAGAACACTGAAGAGCAGGACAAATTACCCAGAATTTTCCAAGTATGTAGACCAGAGGAGGAAATTTGCAAGGATCCTAAGGTTCCTCCTACAGGACCTACCTGATAGCGTAAAATCAAATGAAAAGAAGAGTGTCAGACAAATATCCATATAAACACCCACACAATTGCCCATGTAACCGATTTCAATGGAGTTTTTTCCCTAAGTTCCATCAAAACAAAGAGTAGACAACACACACCAACGTATCTGCTTTGTGTATGTATGCCGCAAAGGTTAGTTTAGCAAAGGCACAGTTTGCATGTGAAGTTCTCCATCTGCAACAGAAGGAAAATAGATCTGTTCCTACCAACTCATTCAAGACTCAAGAGAATGAGCCAGTGAAGAAGGAAACTACATTTAGTCAATTGTGCTGTATCTCTGGGTATAAAGGAAGCACACATCCCTATGCTTAGCTGTGTTTGTATTTCAAACCAGTTGCAATTGCTTTCTTACAACACAGTCATGTTAATAAATGTGTTTCTGGAAGATCTGAGGTACTCCACATGTATTAACTCATTTTCTCTTCCCAACCACCCTATGTGCTTAGTATTAGTATTAATCACCATTTGACATTTGAGAAAACTGAGGCACAGACAGGACAGGTGACTTAGCCAAGGCCATAGAAAATCAAGAGGGGAATAGGGATTTAAAGCCAGGACATCTGGCGTAAGAGTTTTATACTCTTACCCTTTACATGAAACGATCTCCATAATATACTTAAACCAGGAGTTAGCAAACGTTTTCCAGAAAGGCCCAGATAGCAAATATTTGCAGCTTTACAGGCCATACCCCATCTCTGTCTCTATTACTTCACTGTTGCAATGTGACAGCAGCCACTGACAACATGTAAACAAAGGAGAATGGCCGGATGTGACCCATGGCAGGCCTGACCAACCCTTGACATAAGCTGTCATTGCAAATAAAAAAAGGATTATGTTTCATAAATTACACAGTGTGAAACAGATTTCCCTTATTGGTCTTTTTTAGTTTCAGTTTGTACATATTCATTTATTTTTTCAACCAAATATATTGAGCGCACACTCTGGACTAGGTGTTTTATAGCCTTAAGGAGACGGTAGTGAGCTTAATAATTTCTACCCTCCCGGAGCTACGTTCTAGTGGAAGAGAGAAGACAATATGCAATCCATAAGGATCTGCTGGCTATCTATAGACTGTCATGTGGTGGTAAGCATAAGGAAGAGAAATAGAGTAGGACAAGGATTTAAACTTGACCTTGGCTGCTATTGCTGAGCCTGTGGTCAGGGAGAGTCTCCCTGATGGGGAGATTGGGGTACTAAATAGTTCTCGAAGTCTGGGGGCTACAATCACATACAGAGTACATACATTTTGAAAAAAAGAAGAGATCCGGGGACCAAAACCTGCAGTCTTCCAACATTCCAAAGCTAGGAAGTGAAAGATTCAGCAAATACTGAGAGGGGGATGGCCATTGGGGTAGGAGGCACATGAGGCAGTGAGGTCAAGAACCCAAGTAGGGAAAGTGTTTCAATAAAGAGACTGAGGCCAAGTGCACTAAATGCTATTACCATTCACTTGGAAGAGTTCGGAGAGCTGCCCATCAGTTTTGGCATTGAGCATGTTCTTGGTGACTTTGACAGTGGCCTTTCCAGAAAAGGGAAGAAGGCTTGATTGAATGGGATGTAAGAGCAAGTGAAGGAAAGAAAAGAAAATGTTTCCTGATTGTGGAAGAACTCCTGCCAGGAACTTTGCTAAAAGGAAAAGAGATAGAATGGGGTAGATACATGATAACATAGCCTAAAGAATGGGTGTTTGTTTGCATTTTAAGTAGGAAGATAAAATACAGTATGCTTTCATGCTAATAGAAATAATACATTAGAGAAGGAAAAACTGATGAAGTGAGACAAAGAATAAATATATTTGCATTTGCAATTGATAACCATCTATACAACAAACATTAGTATACTTCAGTGGTTTCGTGTAACGTTGATCTCTACCCGTACAAGGTGCACAGGTACATTTCAGCTGTCATTTCCATGTGACAGCTCGGTGAATGCAACACAGAAGCAGAGCTAATATCTAACCAGTCTGTACCAGTGCAAACACAGCAGTTGTCTGTGGTCACTATTCTGATTGTTTGATGTAATTCTAGTTGTTAAACCTTTTGTTGACCATCCCTGCTTGGGATCTTTCATTATATGATACATAGTCATTGTGTACACAATCAAAATTTCCTAAGAATCTTAGCTTTTCAAGAGAGGTCGCCAACAATGAAATTTAAAAATACATATATATCAGTTTTAGCACACTAAGCACAGGGTAGCAATTTTCTGATAATTGATTGGTTTTAAATAAAACACATGCCTGTCTTAGTCTGTCTACATTTTGGGTACTCCTTCAGAGTTGCTTGATAGGGGCATTTTTAGAAATAGCAAGGCACTCCAAGTAGAATGATATCTCATTCCCAAAACACTGTGCTGGTGGTTTTGCTTCGCTAATCTGTGGGTGATGCAGGCACAGAGCAAATGTGTGTGGACTGAAAGCCCAGACCGTGCCCAACCACAGGGAGGATTTCGACAGGGTTTATGACATTAGGCCTGTTGGAAGGATGGCCACAACTCCAGCTACATTCCCGAGAAGCACAAATGCCTTTGAAGGAAAGGTATCTTGTTTGGAGGAAATTCCAGAATCATTTTCAAATTCCCAGGTATGGAGATAAAATGAAAAATTAAGTACCCTCATCAAACTCCTATTAAGAACACATGAAGAATAATACCCAACTTCCTTTAAAATATTTTCCGTTCAGCATTTTCTCATTTTATTTTATACTATAGAACATACAAATTTGGGGTAAGAAGGGGGAAAATCGGAGTAGATTCCTGAACTCCTTAAAGGCAATTGCCTTGATGTTTTTGTATCCCACCAAATGGCACTCAGGCAGGTATTTGATGGATGAATAAATAAATGGATGAGCAAACACTGAAAGGCCAACTTTGCATCATCTCTGACCTCTTGCACATTGCTTTTGTGGTTTCTACAGCATGATTTATTTATCTTCCCCTTGTTTTTCATACCTAAGTCACTGAAGTCCAATTTCTCAAGCCAGATTTAGTTAACAAAGGCTTTACTGATGCCTCAAATGTTTATAACCCAACACTAGAGATATAGTTGGTGTATTTTTTAGTGTGCTATTCATCGTTTTGTTCCTTTTCTTTCTTTCCTTTTTAACAAGGATCTAGACTTGGCTAGCCAACACTCTCTTATCGGGCCATTTATTCATTCAACACACATTCACTAACATGAGCTAGACCAGTGTCCTAAATACTGGAGATACTCAGGGAAAGAAGGTGCCAGACATCTGTGAGCTCACTGGCTAGAGGCTGTGGCCATGACAAAGCACGGGATTATTTTAACAAGGGCCCACTCCTCCATCACCACCCTCCTTGATGTCTCTAACACTCATCATTGAATCATTCAGGTCAAGACAGTGCCCGAATCCTGTTTGTTTAACTTTGGAAATATCTCTTCAATGATCACTAGCAAATGAATTTCCCAACAGCTGTAGCATTATCATATAGCCTTCCTGAGGGCAAGACTCAGGGTTCCTTCATTTTGTTCAGCCTTTATACACAGATGATGATAGTTCCGTGCTGTCTTAGAAAGACTTCTTATTCCTGGTCTTGATTGCTAGCTGGGTGGGGCTGGGCTGGGGAGAGGGAGCTTTAGAAAGTTAGGACCTCTCTGAACTTCACTTTCCTTGAATATAAAATAAGATCGGTAGAAGTCGATAGTCTTAAGATCTTTTCTAACCTCCAATGACTGTGATTATTTAATACTAAAGAAATGTTCATTACTCAGCTAGAAGGAATCTCTGGCACCTAAAAGTATATTTTGAAGGAAGTGTAGTTTAGAAGTGAAATGTGACCTTTAAAGTACCTTGAAGAATCAGGGACCCGCTTTCAGATGCAAAGAGCCACATTAATGCAAGTGACATCAAATTAAGGGCTCTTGAAAAGTTGTAGCTAAATAAAAAGGAAACTAGTTTTGCTGAACAGCACCCAATTTTCTCAAACCAGATGCAAACAAGTACTTAAATCTGATCAGAGACTTACTATTGTAATTTTTTAATCTGATCTGCCTGTTCTGGGAAAGTCATGGCAGCAAGTTCTAGGAAATGAGCCCTGAATTTTTGCCACCCAGAGTATGAAGACTTGCCACCCAGAGCCTGCTCTAACAGTAGTAATGATGATAGGAGGCACCTCCCTGACCCTGTTCTCTTGTCCACAAAATTAAAAGGTCAAATCCAGAGACCACAGAAATCCCATGCAGCTCTGTCATAACATAGGTTTAGATAGACTGCAACATTAGCATGGTTTAATCCTACCATTTCAGACCTCCTATACAGTATCAATTGAGCAACATTAGTTACTCAATGATCCAAAAACCTGTCATTGTAATTTTAGCTTAAATTATAACAAACTCATAGGTTCCTGCACTCAAGGAAAGCCAGAAGGCCCAGATCAACTCATTTGATGATTAAGCATCTATGCATGCACAGAACTTGCTGGACACTATAGGGAGCATAGATGAACATATCATAGACATTGTCCCAGGAAACATGAGAGGGACATGCTAGGTGCATCCCGTTTATTCATTCCTTTAGAATTCTTCAAGTCCAACACTAACAATGCCAGACACTTTCTGCTCCAGGCCCCCTGGGAGTAGAGCAGGGAAAGAGGTAAAGTCAGCATGAAGTTCTTCGAATCCAGAAGAGGGAGGAAACATGGCACCTGAGTAGGGTTAAGAAAGTTAGCAAGTTAGTAGGATTCAAGAAGATGAAATGTGGGCGAAGATTAGCCCAGGCACAGGGGTCTGATGGACAGAGGTAGAGAGCAGAGCATCAACAATTACACAGAGCATGGTGTGTGTGGCTTTTCCAGTACCACAGGCTGACTGGATGTGAGAATATGGAAGAAGTCAGAGTCCAGACCTGAAAATAGAGGGGGCCAGAGGGGGAAATATCTGCAGGTCCCTGTTCTTACTCAGCCTTATCCCACAAGGTATTCCATGGATGTATGGACCCTTCCCGTGAAATGACAGAGCTACATCATTGCTTTAGAGAACTTCCAGAAGATGCCAAAAGGAAGCTCCATTCCTTCCTCTTGGGACCATCTTGCGTGACAATGTATGCTTCAGGAATTAAAATAGAAGCTTTGTTTATTGTAAATGAAAAACTAGCCAAAAGGAAGTGGCGCCTTTATACAGTGACTTTCTGTGACTTTTCTGGATCATAAAATGTGCTTCGTTATTCATGACTACAAAACAGAGGCATTTCTGTTGTTCATGTTGAGGAATGATGCAGCTCATGTCCAGAATATACTATTGGCCTTCATTTATCCAAAGGAACAAGTCCAGTTCTTTTCAGCTGTTGTTTCAAATTCTTCTTTTTCATTATCCTATTCTTCCTTCCTTGCTCCTCTCCATGTTAGTACACATTGTAGCGGCAAAAAGGACTATTAAATAAGATATCAAGTAATAGAATAAATCCATTTACAAGGGTTTAAATAAGATCTCACGTCTACATATAAGCCCATGTAGGCAAATATTCAGACTAATTGTGTGGCTACATGGTTAAATTCTGCTTTCCTGAGTCAACAGATAAAGAAACTTATAGAAAAAGAAACCATAAAAATTATCAATGGTACAGTAGCAGCTAGGCAGTTGAAGAGCCGGGAACAGAATACAGGAGCCCTCCCTGCTCATTCTTTCATTATTTCTCCACACTGTCCCCTTTAGAGCAAAGATAACACCCAACCTTTCTTGGAAAGCACCACATTTTTCAGGCTATGTTTCTTTTGGAGTTGTTCTGGAGACAACAACATCATTAAAATTTGAGGCAAAGGACAGACATAATGTCTATCTGGTTGCTATTAGTGTTTTGGAAACTCCAAATGAAATGCTTCTTTCTAGTTAGCAACTGGAGGTGTTGATCAAACAATAGTTTCCCAGCCAACCTAAAAACTGGATGTACCCAGATGACTTTGCACTCAAACATTGGAATTTTGAGGGCATGTGTGTAAAGCTTGATTAATCATGGTGCCGACCTTAGCAAAGCCATAGAAGACTTTGGCTTTGCTAAGTAGCATGACATATGTAAGACAAAAAACCCATATCGTGAGTCTACGGCATGCCAGAAACAGTCACTTCGCCTGGCATTACCAACTTCACCGTCTAAAGCAACTTTGTTCCAATGTCTTAAACCAGTGGTAATCTATTGAATAATTAATCCCATGGCGGCTCTAGAGCTCCTCTTTACAAACTGAGAATATACTCAGGCATGAAAATATGGGAAAGCATTCAGATATGAATTGCTGAAATAACTACAAGGAAATCTCACTGCACACATTCAAGTTATGTTGACATGGAAGAATATCTCCCCATCAGGCTGAGTAAACTATTACATAACAGCTAAGCTATAATAAAATCCTGATTCCAAATCAAATAAGTCTCCCAGACTTCTAAAATGAGTCACCAACAGCTTTATAAACATACAAAATACTTGACAAGGAAGTCTCTGATAATTTTTTAGTAATTATGTCTGCAAATTGTTCCTTGCTGACATCACCATTAGAAATGGTTTCCCATAAGTTTGCATTGCCTCTTCACATCTGTTCATTAATCACTAATGCTTTGAATATTTCTATCATTATTAGGTAATTCACAGCGTTTACATGATTCCACAGCACTCTCCTCGGTGGAATTTTTAATTAGGGGAATCAGTGTGATCAAAGCTGACATAACCATGGTCTCAAGTTTCTTGCAGTATTTCGTGCAGGCTCACAATATTGACATACCTTTATCCTAAAATCGTATTTCACAAACAAAGATGACATGACTTCTCAACACCTCCAAGAAAATGCAGAAGAAAGAAGGGAGCTGGGCCGGGGAGCAATGGGGGAACATGCAAGGGGTGGTGGCAGGGTGGTCACTGAATTGACATCTTTCGTGTTAAAAGACATTTCAAGGCACTGGCGTCATCTCTCTTTGTGTTGGACATGAGATTTAAAGTTCTGATCTGACATGTGATTCACAAACCAGTCCTGAGCCAAAGACGAGTGTCAGATCCTGAGTTCTTCATACTGTATTGTCTGGCAGTGCGTCTAGGAGAGAGGAAGAGCTGTGAGAGTTAAGTAAGCACTGCCGATCTGAAATAAAGAAAGAGCAGTCTCAGCCTGGGCTTCAGGTCAGGTTCATCCCGGAAAGGAGGGCAACATTGCCGACAATTTCAGGCTAAGATGAAGGAAAGTGGTTGGGAACAAGAGGACTCTTTGGCCTAAACTAGGCCATTATAATGGATGTGACCCAGAATAAACTAAGTCCTTGATCTCTCTGTAACTGTACTCATCCAGTGATAAACACTGGCTCCCTGGAAGCCTGAGAAAGTACAATATTTAGAGGAGTTCAAAATGTGTCTAAATGGAATTTGGATTTCTCCCTAAATGACCTGTGTGGTTGGCATGCCAGAAGCTTGCCACTGGAATGCCACTGGAATGAAGATGGTTGAACAAGCAGAGGAATAAGCACGGTACTTCCTGTCGAAAACAAAATTGCTATCTTCATCAGGCCTGAAACCTCCCGTGTAATATGTAGAATAAATACATGGGAAAGATGCTTTCTATGGGGAAATGGTAGTTCTGAGGGTCAGTTTTAACTTAACACAAAAGAAGCTTTTTATCGTTAAAGCTATCCAACATAGTAATAGATTAAATGTAGAGTAGCATTTCCAAACAGGAAACACTCAGGTAGAAGTTATATTTAAGCGCCATATAAGTGACTCATTCATTAATTTATTCATGCATGGCATGGTATTCATAGAAAGACTTTTAAACATAAGGTGCCAATAATGCAGAGACTAATAAGATATAGCCACTAACATACAGTAATTCACAGAATAGTCAATAAGCTACATACATAGGCGTACATAGAACATGACTTTATAAGGAGCTGGAGAAATATTTATCTTCCACCGGCCTTGTGATTGGTTGCTTTTCTGTGCTTCTGAAACAAAACAAAATCTTCAGATCTATCATTTATATTACTGGAAAAGAAAATAATGCCTACCCCTTTAATTTAAAGAGACACAGCGAGTTGGAATAACATGAAGAGAATAGTAGAACAAGCAGTACTGCCAAAAAAAGTGAATCAGTAGGGGGAAAAGATAAAGGAAAAATAAAGTGGTATCAGTAGACCCTTGGAAATCATGCTTTCTATGGCAAAAAAAAAAAAAAAAAAAAAAAAAAAAAAAAAAAGAACAAAACTTTTCTCCCTCTTCTCTGATCCAAGAAGTAAATATCTTCTCATCACCCTAATTAAAAGACCTTTCTGACTTCAGAAATTGTCCTGATAGGAAAATTCTTTCTAGCTTATTTCAGTAAGTTAACCCTAAAAATTAATAGTCATATAAGCTATGTTTACCTTACATTTAAAATTTAGGAAATTAGGAACATTTAAAAATTTAGGAAAGAGTGAACACTAAAAATGAAGAAAGACAAAGTGCTTATCTTATCTAAGATCCCTGGGATGAGGATACCAAAAAATGAGAACCATGAGCCACTGTCAATTATTTTGAAGAACTCTGAGGAACATGAGAGGTGACAGAAGCCTGGGGAGAGAAAAGAGTGGTTCTGGACCAAGCTCACTCTGGGTTCACTGAACTAAGCAAGAAATATTAACTTATTTCCTGTTCTGACAGCTGAGAACTTTGACTGTCTTGGAAGGACACTTGACAAGGTGAGTCATGATGTCCTGGTGGGGAAAATGAAGAAATGTGAACCCAACTGACCAGCTGGTTGGTGACTTTATAACTTAAAGTGACTATAATCTAAGTAAGGTGGCCATGGAGGGCACCTAACTTGGAAAGAAGATTCTCACAGCAAGCTATGGATGCCCAAAATTAACTCATTTCTCACTGAATTCAGGGAGAGTGCTACTGAAATGATGATACTTTAAATGGACAACATAAACCAGAAAGGAACACCTGATTAGTTGATAGAACTTTTTTCCATGTATACTGCTTAATATGCTGCTACTTCTGAAAGCCAATGTCATATCTCACTAGTATTAAAAGTATGATTGAGATGGTATAGCAGATGAAGGGTAGAAATTAAAAGCATGCATATCTCAATGCAAAACAAAGAAGAAATTTCTGATACATACATTGTTGGAAAATTTATTGGCCTTCTAGAAGAGGCTTGGAGGGTACTGAAGTGATTTTTTTCTTTGTGACTGTATAGATCTATCCAATATGGTAGTCACTAATTGCATGGGTCACTGAACATTGAAAGTGTGCCTCGTCCAAGTTAAGAAGTGCTTTGTCAAATACACTGAATTTTTGAAGACTTGGTAGGAAAAACTTGAATATAAATCATATCCACACAATGTGACGTGAGTTTACACATTGGGTGAGGACTGGGCCCCCTCTATATCCTTGGGACTCCACATTTCATGCTATGGATTAAAAAACTGCCAATAGAAACTGAAAAATAATTAACACTTCATTGCTAATTTGAAAAATGCCTTTCTAGCAACTGCCATTTGTTGATTTAAGAGTCCTGCTTAGGTTAAGACCATTTGTGGAAGAAACTGAATGGCAATGACTCATCACACAAGTGTCCTTGGATTCTTGGCATTTTCTATTAGAGCCATCATGTTGATCAGCCATTCTGTTGATATCTGTAGTCACAGAATCTTGAACTAACATTTATCATCCTTTATAATGGGCACTTTTAATTCAATAATTTTCCAATTCTTATTTCCTACAGTATCTTATAGAGATGATGTCTAGTAGTTTGGTTAGTGATGGGGGAAAAAGCTTCAGAAAATTGCAAAAGAGCTCAACCTTGAGTATTTAACGCTGTGTGTTAGGAAAACTGAGGGGAACAAGTACAGTCTATGTTCATAAATTGGTTTATAATAGTCATCTTCCTGTTTCAAGGTTAAACTTTTATCTCCTTAACTGGATAGTTACATCCCTTTGAAATCAGCATGCTAGTCCCTTGTATGAAGTGTGAGCTTTGGACAAGAGATTTGTGAAGCATAGACAGATGCTTGTTGCATGGACGGATTACAGTAATGCTCATTATTTGGGGAGACGAGTTACTTCTCAGAGAGGAGTGGAATATTCAGATAAGCCCAGAAAGCAATATAGGAACTGATGCTATCTCAGATCACTGTCAATTCTAACCCCCACCTACCTGCCTTCAGAAATCAATAAGCTCTTCAAGGAGTTTATCATCTAACCATGAAGCTCACCATCATAGATCAGAGGACGTTAGATCTGAAGACACCAACTCTGAAACCTACATCTCCTAACTCTGGTCTTGACCTCTTACATTCCACCTGGATGTTACTACCTAGGTATCTTGTACGATTGTAAGGGCTTAGCCTTTTATGGCACGAGGGGATAGTAGTTAGCATTAATGCTCATCCTCGACTCGACATGCTCTGCTTTTCAGTGGCCTTGATCCATGACGAACTAAAAATTCTGACCAAATTTCAGGATCCCAGAGCCCTGCAGGGACTTTTTATATAATTGGCATTCATATTGTTTTACAGGCATTTGGCCTGTTAGGAAGCTTGTGACAGGCACTTAGAAGTCAAATGACAAGAGTAATTAAGAATAGCCATGAAGGATGATGTAAAGGCATCTCCATTTCAGGCAGGGAAGAGCACAGAAATGTTCTACCCACTGGGTCATAGATAAAAATAGCGGCCATCTACTGGTGCCAGGTACTTCACAGGATTCTCTCATTTTATCCTCGCTGTCCCTTTATGAGATGGGTGCTGTAATATCCCGATGTCATCCATGAGGAATCTCAGGCAAGGAGAGTTTCTGCTACTTGTGAGTTGTTATAGTCCCTGGGGTTGGAGCTCCGTCCTACACTGATCCCATTCCATTGATCTGAAGCCTGCTTCCTGTACTGACGGAGGGGAGAACAGTCCTTCCTAGCTGGGAGCCCAGCGGGTCTCAGAGGAGTCCCTGCTGAGAAGAGTTGCTTCCTCTGAGAGTAGGAGAGAGGGCAGCTGAATTCCCAAGACACAATTTGCACCCTTGTGAGAGAGGCTGTGCCTAGAGAGTTCTGGATGATAAAGGACCCCACTCCAAAGAATCCTGGGGACCTCAGAGTTCTGTGCCTCACACGGTAAGGTAACCAAAACAAGCACACCAAAAACCAAAACAAAAACAAAAAACCAAATTACCTAAAATTAGGGCTGCACAATTTCAGTAACAGTTCACTCTCTAACTGCCCCCAGAAAGAGGCAAACCAGTGCCTCCTATTTCCCACGGAAACTTGCTTCTTTTGTACCTTAGTCATTAGGGTGTTCCAATCGAGCTCCGTGCAGATGAAAACCCTTTATGGACTTGCTATCTCTGTGTTCTGATCCAAATTTAGTCAAAAAATGAAGGACCGTGGTCACCATCAGAGGCCAAGGAGGAAAAAAAAAATGCATATAAACTCATTACCATTAGACCTTAGAGTTCTTATCCTTACAATGTTGGGTCAGAAATGTTATCTTGAAGTAAAGGAAACCAAGCAAAAAAGAGATGATGGCATCTCTCTCAAAGAGACAAGCAGGAAACAATCAGAAATGCAGGGGTTGCCTGTGTAGACAGCAAGGGTTCCAGATCCGGTTCTGAAGGCCTCTTGAGAAAAAGAGGCAGGAAGAAGGAAGGAGGGCCTTCCCGATCACCTCCTGCCAGAAGAAAGTTTGAGCAAGAACGTGGCAGAGCGAAAGGAGCCCAAGAACAACACGGCTGGGTGAAGGAAATGTCAGAGAGCGTGAATCTCAGCTTTGCACTTCCCGGAGGCCCAATATCTGACCAAATTTAGAAGTAAACAACAGCTGGAAAGGAAGAGGAAGAAAAGAAAGAAGAGACACATTTATCCAGGTGCTGTGAAATGTGAGGGGGAGTCGGATATGCTTGAGAGTGGCATCAGATGTCAAGGAGAGGCCGCAGGGTGGGGGGGGGGGGGCAGCTGCAGGAGGAGAGGAACAGCCAAGGGCCACATTAGAGAACGCCCGCCAGCAGACAGCTCCAAAGCCAAAAGGATGTTGGCCTTTATGGTCAAAGCACAGTTCTAGGCCCTCATAAAGGACAAGTGCCAGAAAAGGAGACAGGAGGGAAGGGAGGCAGGAGAGAAGTAATTAGGGGCTGAGTGGACAGACGGTAGGAAGCAAAGAACACACACTTCCGGACCTTGAAGTGGTTATCTCTACGCAGCCCTTTCCTGCCTGGCTTATTTGCAACCACCAAATCCTCCAAATTATAATAAATATGAGAATGTTTTCCACGGCTGAAGTCTCCAGTTAAAGTTAAAACGGAGGAAAGGTGAAAGAGTGAAGAGTGTAGGTCCCTCCACCCAAGGTCATCTTCAGCCTTAAACGGGGGACTCCAATCGCAAAGCCTGGAAGAGGGTCGTCCGAGAAAGAGTAGAAACTGGCTGGTAAGGAAGGACAATGCAATCAGAGTGGTCAACGAGCTGTACAGCGCAAGGGGCAGATGTCTGAATTACCTAATTTAATGGAGTTCAATTTTGTGTTTGCCCCTGCCAGTCAAGAAACACCCATCTAGCAATATGGTCAGGCGGAAACGATGTATTATTTAGAAGAAGAAAACAGTTCCAAATTTCATGTCATGTGAGACTAATAGCCTCATACACGTGCGTCCAAATAATACATAATCAGTACTGTTGTTTATCATTATCATTATTATTATTTATTAACAACAGTGGTGTGGAACCCAATTTCTCAGTGGCTGAGGTCAGCCCCCAATGGATGACTCACGCACATGGCCGATCTACATAATGGGCTAAGATTACCATCTGGTATAACAATCTACATCACAAGACTCCACATTTCCTGTTACCCAGGGTAAGTAAATTTCAAGCATGAGGGAAAATTTTAGCAAGTTTCTCCAAGTACCTTCACTGTGAGACGAATGTGGCTTTCACAGAGAGGAGGGGAAGGAAAATTATGAGGTAAAGGTTATTCTCTCTTTCATCTACCCCTGACTTCCCCTCACAGGAGAGAAACACCACCTTTGCAATCCTGGCTTCTAACATCTAGAAAATCTAAGTGGCCTAACTGATCTCTAACAGAGGCCCTCCTGGCTTTATAGGAGACAAGCATTTGAAACGACAGTGAGAGCGGGAGGTATGTGTCTGAAAATCCCTAGCCCTTCCCTCCTCGCCCTATACTTTTATTTATTTAGTTTGTTTCTGGAATGAAGATACCGAAGCATATCGTGAAAACACACAAGGAAAGCCCAGCCCCTTGAGGATTCCTTTAGTATTTTGTATTTCTAATAAAGACATCCACATCTGAAATCATTCTCACACAGAACTAACTTTGCTTCGTTTTTAAGATTTTCCTACCCATAAAGATGTTATTACTGTCATAACTGGAACTGCCAGGCTTTCCATCTGAGGCAGGCTTCATACCTGCCTGCGCGAAGCCCCCTGGTGCATTTTCTCAACACCCATCTCTTCTTCTGAGCCACGCCCCCCAACAGTCCACCAATCACAGAAGCCCTCCAAGGGCTTTGGTTGCGTGGGGGGAACATAAGACAAGCCAACAACGCCACTCTTGGTTTGGTTCTTCAGATTCTTTTGTATGATTTAATCTTTTTTTTTTTTCCCTCTGCATTTTCACCTATTTAGAACTTCACAGTTTTGCAATTCATATTTTTAAATTAAGATTAGAATTCAGCTAGATAAGAGATTTCTCTCTCTCTATTTGCTACCTGTTAGAAAGTGTTGTGTTATGCCCATTCAAGTATAAACAAAGAAATGTAATCTAACCAGGAAGAAAAGCAAACGAATAGTTTATGGCAACCTTTGCTTATGAGCAATAGCTCTGTGTATTGTTAATAATACAAAGTCTTTGCACGATAGTCTGAAGCAAGGATCGACAAACTTTTCCTGGCAACTCAGTAAATATTTTAGGCTTTGTGGAGGCAAAATAGAAGATACTGTAGTTATTTAACTAAAAAGTATTTATATAACAAAAAGACAAATATTCCACAAAATTTTTATTAATATAGTTCAAAATGTAATAATACAATTGAGTATAGTTTTTTTGTAATATAGATCTACTAAGAAGAAAGAAGTTATTGGGAGGGGTGGTAACATTTTTCATAGTTGGGCTTCAGAGCTGGTGTTCCCTATCATCCAAGTGGGACACACATTCATCTGTAGCATTCCTGGCTCACTGGCTGTAAAAATAGGCAACAGACTGAACTTGATCGAGGAGCCAGAGTTTGCCATCCTCTGCCTTATAGTCTTATGTGCTTTCAAGTGAGTCTCATACCTACCATCTTACTTGTGCTTCCCAGTATTTCTATGAGAAGTCTAGATAGCTATATCATTCCTGGATTATAGATGAGGCTCCTAAGACTTCCAAAAATAGAGTGCCTTCCTGAGGGAAAAGCTAGTAAATACTGGCACCAAGACTTAACCCTGAACTTCCTAATTTTTCACACACTCCAACAGGGGGCCGATAGGGGAAGTCTCTGCTTCCTCTGGCTTGCCCAGGTAAATAGTCAAATGTTAATAATATTGCAAGATGGTGTTGTCACTACCCCAAAGATTCTTGTAATCCTATTTTTGAATGGTCTATCTTGAATGACAATACATCTTCCTTAGACAATGTTTTGACTTTTGGTAAGATCCCCAAATCCTTAGATGCCAAGTTTCATTGAACACAAGCTTAGTTTGAGTCACAAACAAGGGTTAGCTATAATGTGATGAGACTTTCTATTTGAATTGATCTCCAAAAACCAATTGTGAAGAAAATGTCCAAGCAGAAATACCTACTCCTGTTCCCCAAAAGAAAAGAAATCTTCCAGGATAAATGAATAGCCTCCCAGTTGACTTAGCTTTATAACATTCTAGAATTAGAAGAGACTTTGAAGATAAATTTTTCCAACTTCCTTCATTTACAGAAGAAAAAGAAAAAATAGACCCAGAAAGACTATTTTGAAGACTAGCATTCAATTGGATTGTAAAATCTAATATTTAGTTTTAAAATCCTTCTCTCAGTAATAATAAACACTGAAGGAATTCTCTCCAGAATATAGCTTATAAATAACACTGGGTATAGTGTTATTTACACTAACAAGGGTAAGATTTCTACCCTAAAAAGACTAGGAAGTTTGATCTTTTTAAGGCAAACTACTGGTCCAGATGACATCTCAAAATCTTTCCCAGCCTCTAAACTCCCTAATACTGTGTAGACTCATCTGGAATTAAAGTCAAGTTTTGTGGGTAGTAGTGACCATTTACTGAGAGCTTCCTGTGTCTTGCAGAGTGTTTAGCTCTTAGTTCATAATCGTTCCTAACAACCCAAAAGATAACATATTATCCCCATTTTATAGATGAGAAGACCTGCACAAAGAGCTTTGTCTAAGATCACGTTTAGAGTTAGAAGCACATATTGGATTCCAACTTAATCGGTTTGTTAGAGTTCAACCCAAGAAGCAAGATCACCAAAAAGAGATATATATTTGACTTTACACAATCATAAGCTCAACAGTTTATGTACTGCTGGGCCTGAAGTCAGAAGTCAGGCTTTCAGGAAAGGAAAGATGGACACAAAATAGGGAAAAGTAAGGACAAATGAAATCCATGAGGATAAGCTGGAATCTACGAGGGTCAACTGGAAACCATGTGAGCCTCTCACTGCCTCCAAGTCTCCAACTCCAATGATTCAGGTAACCTGCCAGTGAGCTGTGCCCTCTGCAGTCAAATGCTCTACCCCTGAATTATAACCCTGAGCTGTGTCCTCTGTCACAATATTGCACGCCAACCTCTCCAGGTTCTCAGCTTCGGTTTTCATGTAACCATTGTTCTTTCTGCTCTTTTGGGGGACTAAGACCTCTAGATCAACAGAGCATGGGCATGAAGAAAAAATTCCACTAATTTATCACTAGGAGTGAGATAAGAGAAACCATTCAACATGTCTACCTCTAGAGATTAATAAATCCTATCTATGAGAGAAAGAAGACCATCATCTGCTCACTTGTTTAGAGCAGATAAAGCCTCTTGGAGGCTATGACTTTAGTCATCTATTTTATTTACATCCGGTTGGCACTGTAACAAGTCTTCATGAAGCCATGCTACCATTAATTTTTTTTAAGATTTTATTTATTTATTTGACAGAGAGAGAGAGAGCACAATCAGGGGAGTGGGAGAGTTAGAGGAATTCTCCTCACTGAGCAGGGAGCCCTATGTAGGACTCAATCCCAGGACCCTGAGATCACGACCTGAGCTGAATGTAGTCTCTTAACCAACCAAGCCACCCAGGGACCCCTCCATGCTACCATTCTATCCGGCCTAATCCTTCAGAGCAATGGGGGAACCCAGGAAGAGCACTGAACTGCAGGATTTAATTTCCTGTAGAATGAAGTCCTTTGTTAAAAACAATATTGTGTGGTGATCATGGCATTCTAGAAGTCCATTGATGGTAGTGTTAGCAGAAGAACTACAGGAAGGCAAAGTGAAATCTACATCTAGAGTAAATATCTATTCCAGTGAGAACAAAATTCTAGTGCTTTCCTCTTCCAAGAAGGAAATGACCCAATGCCATCAACTTGCCACCAGATTTCTGCCTAAACCTTCCAGGCAATGGTGCCATCTTAGGGGCTCAGTCCTGTTCTCTGCTGCTGGAAGGACAGATCTTCAGCAGCGGCTGAAGCCAAACCAACCTTAGTGAGTATAAGACTCTGTTTTTGTGCACATGTACAACCTCCACTCCCACTTCTCTCCATATTGTTTGAAGAACCCATTGAGCAAGTCAAGGACACCTAGGGAGAGATATTGACTTCTGTCAATAAGACATTATTGACATAAGACATAAGAATATTAACTTCTGGCAATAAGACAGATCATCTTGTATATTGATCATTAAGGTCTTCCTCTGCTTCATTTGGTTTTGGACACACATTCAGAGATCCATCCACATATTCTTCACCATACCTTTTTGTCACTAATTTTCCAATTGAGCTCCTTCTAAGTCTCTGACCATCTGGGAAACCATAGCCACAGCCATGAGTCATTGTACATCTACTACATCTACTACATCTCTTACCCTCTCTTTCTAAGCAAAATGAATGACTTTTAATTACACTGCTTAAAGTTTTGCACACTGATAGACTTTTCCTTACCTGCAGTGTCTTTAGGGCACCCAGAGTGAATCTATAGAACTACAACAATTTTCTTTGGAATAGTGCTAGCATGCCATCCAGAACTACCCTTAAATCAGGAGAAGATGATTGTTTCTTCCATCAACTGATAATAGGGAACCTCCATGAGGCCATAGGCCTATGCCAAGATGGAAGGAGCGTTGTAGCAAGAGAATGTCCCGTGAGCATCTCTGCTTTTGCATACACAACTTCCTTTTGCCTTCAGAAACTGCTCTAAGCTGATCTCATTTGTAACACTCCCATTTAATAATGGAGTACTTCTCCACACATACAACTTGATGACCCAAGTCGATGCGTGTCTCCTTGACCTTAACTATTGTGTCCTCTTATGGTTGGAATTCATAACAAACAGGAGCCATGATATTGGGTGTAGAAGGAGACATCAGGCAACCACTCTTCTTTTCAACAACACTGCAGACATTATTTGTGTTAACACTGCTGATTTCAAATACAAAGCAGGTTTAATGGAAGAGCCAAACCCAAGCAACCCCTGGGGAAAGGATAATGGAGGATGCTTGATTTACACTCTCGAAGATAATGACCTGTAAGCAGTAAGTATATAGGAGAAAAGATCTCCCAAATTATATATAATTTAAGTTCTTTTTGTTATGTTATCTCTTAAGATTTATTTATTTAAACAAGATGGGGCCAGGGAGGGAGACAAAGCATAAGAGACTCTTAGTCTCAGGAAAAAAACTGAGGGTTGCTGGGGGGTGGAGAGGAGGGTGAGGGTGGCTGGATGATGGACATTGGGGAGGGGATGTGCTATGGTGAATGCTGTGAATTGTGTAAGACTGATGATTCACAGACCTGTCCCCTGAAGCAAATAATGCATTATATGCTAATAAAAAAATATTTAGGGCGCCTGGGTGGCTCAGTGGGTTAAGCCGCTGCCTTCGGCTCAGGTCATGATCTCGGGTTACTGGGATCGAGTCCCGCATCGGGCTCTCTGCTCAGCAGGGAGCCTGCTTCCCTCTCTCTCTCTCTGCCTGCCTCTCCATCTACTTGTGATTTCTCTCTGTCAAATAAATAAATAAATAAAATCTTAAAAAAAAATAAAATAAAATAGAATAAAATAAATAAAAATAAAAAAATATTTAGTTCAGAGAAAGAAAACAGGGGTGAGGGAGGTGGGCCAGAGGAAAAGACTCAAGCAGAATCCTTGCTGAGTGTGGAATCGATGTGTAGCTTAATCTTATGAGCCTGAGATCGTGACCTGAGCCTAAATTAAGAGTCAGATGCTCAACCGACTGAGTCACCCAGGCGCCCCTATATAATTTAAGTTCCAAATATCTTTTTAAGTAAATGGGGGCTTCCAGTTTTTTGTTGTTGCTGTTAATGATGCACTCCCAGAGCCAAGGACAAAGTATTCAGCCTCCTCTGAACTCTTTAATTTCCCTCTTAGATTTTCTAAAATAAAACATTATATAAACTACAATAATTGCTCAAAAATGTTAACATTGGGGCACCTGGGTGGCTCAGTGGGTTAAGCCACTGCCTTCGGCTCAGGTCAGATCCCAAGGTCCTGGGATCCAGCCCCACATCGGGCTCTCTGCTCAGCAGGGAGCCTGCTTTCCCTCTCTCTCTCTGCCTGCCTCTCTGCCTACTTGTGATCTCTGTCTGTCAAATAAATAAATACAATCTTTAAAAAAAAAAAAAGTTAAGATTATTCCACTGTCAAACTTGAAACATTTTATATCCCATTTTGACAAATGTTATAATGATAACCAACTCATAAGTTTGGGTGTCCCTTTGGGACGTTCTAATCTGATTCAAGCAAACTTGATTCTGGGCTCCACAAGGAAGGAGAAGGTAAAAGGAAAGAGAAGCACTTCCTTTGTGAAGCAGGAGGGGGAAAAATATCTTCTCTTGGGAAACAGAGTGCGAATACGATACGGTAAAAGTGTGGCTTTGATGTCCATATTACTACTTTCCTCATCACAGACCAAAGGAAGACTTCACATAAGCAGAAAGATGGTGCATCTATGAAGAGAGAACTATTAGTTTATCAATATCTTACAAATAATAATAAGAGAGTGATTTTTTTCCAAAGAGCCTTCCAAGTATTGCATTTCCAATGATTACAATTAAAAGCAACTGGAACGAATCACCCCTAGAAATTTGAACGAGAATTTTCCTTCTAGTCTTTGGGTGACTTTTACTCCCTGGACTTCACCACCATGGCTGAGGACTGCGAGTGTTGGCACCCTGGGAATTTGTCTGGTTTTTCCTGGGAGGATTGTCTCGCCCTGGTTACTATTGGACATAAATGAGAAATGACGTTGAGAATGCAGTCACTGTCAAGGCTTTAGAAAAAGGGGGTTGGTAAGTGGTGACAAGGATAATCCAAGAACTGTAGTTACTGTCAAATGCAAGGATAATCATAAGAATTGCAGTTAAGCCAAGGAGCATTAATGCTTGGCGTGGGAATGGATCATCAAATTTAGGGAGCCTTCTTGCTGAACTCTAACAAACGCTAAAATGATTCTGTGCCCTGGGGATATCCACCAACTCAGAGGCTAGCCTATGTTTAACATTTTTCTTCAGCTGAGGTAGAAAGTAGCACCCCACGTAGATTCGTGGAGAACTGATTTTGTTTGTGGAGTGGTAAGAGATGCCAGCAAGGTGAGGGAAGGAAATCCATAGGGATGGAGAAAGAAAAAGGCACATTTCACATGTATCCACGCTCATGCTGCTACCGGTCTGATCTGAAATTCTACACCCTGTACCGAAGAAGATGCTTACAACAGTCATGGGTCACAACACGAAATCCTTTATTCCCACGGCAAATAGCATTGGAAAATGATGCTCCATGCAATTAAGGTTTGTTGGGATTTTTTTTTTTTTTTCTCTTCACATATGGCAATATTTATCTTCAAAGTTTTGCTCCTTGGCTCACGGGCTCCTTTGTAGAGCAGCTGGTCTTGTGTGGCCTAATTGTAAGATGATTTGTTGTGTGATTCAGTAGCATTGTTTATTTGTACAGTGGTTCAATGGAATTTATAAACTGCATAATATTGTTCTAGACTGTTTTCTTTTTATTAAGACGCCACATTTTCTCCAGCATTCATGACTGGGATTATAATTAGGTGGAGCATTCAAGATATTTTCATCCCAACTTCCTCTGTTAATTAATGACATTAAACAAGAAACCCTTGCATTTCAGTGAAAAGATGGAGGCAGGCATAAAAAGAGGACTGGATGGACAAATCAAGTTAAAATCCATCTTTGTTTTGCACACAAGAGCTTGTTAACAAATACTCAAATGTAACGAATACAAGCTGCAAGTTATTTCTAATTAGTCCTAGCTGTTCTCAGGAAAACCGAGTCAAATCATGGAGTCTTTTAGAAAAGATCCCTTTTGCTATTCTTGGTCTGTCCCTGAGAAACCCTCAGTAAATGGTCCCAGTGACTTGTCACACGTTCTTTAATGATGAAATGTTTCCAGTGCTGCCAGGCCTATAAAAAGTTCTAAGAGCAATTTGACCTTCCCACTTAGTTTCCTTTATTAAAAAGAAGCCGCGTGTGGGTTTTTTTGTTTTATTTTTTTTCCAATCAGAATATTTCTAAATAAAGTATAAATGGTATTTTCAAGGGGCTTTGGGGTTAAAAAAAAAAAAAAAAGTTGTAATTCCAGAATCAGGAATGGGACTTGAAATCTTACAATGTTAAGATACGTTGGAGCTGGAAAGAAAGTATTAAGGCAAAATAGGGATGTCACAGGGGAAAAGCCAGCTAGCTATTGGTCAAGCCGTTTCCAACATGGCACTGCTTTGGTGAATGAGTCACAGACCAGAGTCTGGCCCCCCGCCTTTTCAGTCAGCAACTGGACCTTATCAATAATTCCAGACATAGTCAGAATCTTGGGGAGAGACCCACACCCTCAGTTCACAGGAGATTAATGTGTAAACCAAAGGTCAATTTACTAATTTATTATGGTTGATATCTATGTCCAGGGTCCCGAGTGCTTGCCCCTCCCATCTAAGACCTCCCTTTCCATGTACTGAACAGCTAGGAGGTTGGGTTATTAATCTGAATGTTGCTTGGTTGGCGTGGAGCTGAAACAAATGGGTGGGGAATGTCTTGAGGATCATGTCATCTAAGCTAAGATAAGGTTTAATGAAACGCCCATCATCTCACAGGAAACACTCTACAGATATCTATGTCTCCCAAATTCAGTCATTGGAATCCTCCAGCTAAGACTTACCATAAATCATTAACACACTTACTCTTTTTCTTCTCTGCGCACGTCTTTATTTAAAAGTGTTAAGATTATTATTAACCAATTATCAAATGACTCTTTCTGTGGGCATCAGAAAGTATGCTGTCCACTTCCCTTATGTGCTTATTGAATTTCTCTAAATCTCTATGAGCATCTTTTTGTTTTGTTTTGTTTTGTTTTACCCCTCTCTAAGTTTCTTGGATAATCATTGCCATTATCCCAATGTATCAACTTCAGACTTCAGGATTCAATCATCCACTGAAGATATGCTCATTTATCTGGAATGTATTGAGGAAATGCTAAGTGCAGAGAACCGGGTTTGGTACAGTTAAAGGCACGAAAGGAAGAGGAGATGAGCTCCTGCTGTCAGGAAACCTCACATCCAATTAGGAAGATGAAGTATCCACACACAAATTCTAAAGAACAATGCAGGGCAGTACATGGCTTCATGCCAAACATGTAGTGGAGTTCAAAGAAAGGGGAAAACAGGGTCGTTCGGAGAGGGTTTCATGGAAGGAGTGGCATTTCGGAGGAAAACTGTATATGGATCCCAGGGTAAGGCAGGTTTTCTCCGTCTAGGCACTGCTGACATTGTGTGAGGACCCTTTCCATGCATTGTAGGGTGTACGGCATAGCCCTGTCCTCTGTCCCAGGAACCAGTAGCACCCTCCCACCAAGTGCAACAACCAAAATTCCCCGCACATTGTCAAACAGCCCTTGGAACGCCAAATCCCCTTTACTGGGAACCAGAGGGTTAAGGTGACCACTCATCTAACTGAAAGATCCAACTGACCCTTAGAGATGGGTGACCAGTGCCCAGCAGGGATAGCGCTACAGATCCAGAATAAGAGCCAGCAACACAAAGCTGTGAACAGGTTAAGATCCGGGAGGCAAGGAGACTTGGGGGCAATCTAAGAGATACAGGCCTGGGACTGGATGTAGGATAATACATAACTGAAGTCACATAATTTCCTTTTTACCCTTAAACTGATTTTTCAAAAATATTTAAAATGTTCCTGCCTTTTTTCTGAATTGGTGATTTTCTTTTATTGGGGGGGGGGATATCTTTAAAACAATAAGAAAAACCTCAAATAAAAAGATAGGTTGGCTACATGCAGACAGTTATCTCAGGAGACATTTAAATAACCTAGAGGAACAGATAGGACTGTAGGCATGACATCAGGAGAGCTTTTCGGGGCACAGAGCTCCCTCCTGACTCTACACGATTCTGCCTGAGAATGTGAAACCTAAACTGAGTGCTGAAATATATGATTACTCCAGGACACATTTCAAAATAACCACCACCCTAAGCAGTATCATTACCGTCCATTCTATAATGCCTTTCCAGAGTGCTGTCTTTCCATTGGGGCTACATAGGAGCAAAGGTCTCACTCATCCGCAGCCGCTAATTTTCCTGAAATGCCCCATGGACAAGCCAGCTCAGAGCCAGAAATGGTCACGTGCTGGTGACCTGGGGGGAGGGGGAAGGGACCCGGGAAGGGCACCTGAGACTAGAGAAGGCCTGTGACGATTCCATCAAGTCTTCCACAGCCTCATTGTCTCCTGGATTCAATTTGTAATCATTCTAGCTGGAAGCGAGGAGGCGCCAGGAGGCCCGCAGGATCCCTCCTTTAAAAGAAGAAAAAAAAAAAAAAAAGCAAAAACCCAGTTGACCTTTCCAACTTGTGTCTTAAAATTGTGCTTGTTTGTAACTCACCCCAAACCAGCTACGGTGAGGAAATACGGTTGGGGGTCAGTAAGAGGTGATGGAGGTGCTGGGGCACAGTGAAGGGCCATCGGAGGGGAGAAGAAACCAGGATCTATCTGGAACTTTCCCCAGCCTGGCTAAGTCAGCTTCCATGCTTTCTATTTCACTCTTTGCCTGGACGCTAGCACCTCGGGAGCAAGCAGGGCAGAAACAACGCTGATTCAGAAAGTCTGGTTGCCAGACATTCTGTCAGAAGCAGAAAGACGAAGAGGACCCTGTAGAGAAGGCAGGCAGGACATGGTGAGGGCTGTTGCCCCTGCCTGCCTGCCGAGGAAATGGTCAGAAACTCTGTCGGGTCAAAGAAAATCAGAGTGGAAAGAAGACTTCATTTAAACAAACAAACAAATACTCAGTTTCCTCTGATTTCCAGAATTTCTGGGTAGGCATCAACTGGAAACCGCCACAGTGGGGTTGGGGGGAGGGGTTGTTGTCATACAATTTCTTTTTCCCCAATAAAATCATTTTTATGCAATGATTCTTTTAAGGTCTTCTGAGATGGTTTTTATTTGGCCCGAAGAAACTCATCTCTTCCTTTTCAACCTCTCCTTCTCCATCCATTACTATTTGCTTCCTTTTAAAAAAGAAGAAACCACTCATATTATGACATACACTAGAATAGCACCAAGACCTATTCTTAGATTGATGTATAAGGAATTCACTCACCACTCCCTTCAGGATTAAGAAGCATTAACCTTTGGAATGCAGTCTTTATATGCATGTCAGGGTATTTTTAAGAATGGGAAAACCCAGGATACAGATAAACAACATGGGTTCCAAATGGGGGTTATTTTTAGACCTGAGATTCCAAAGTGTATAAAGCTACAGATACCAAAATGTTTCTCATCCTGGAGGACATGCCATCCTCCCCCACTTCTTGTCACCTTCACAGTCCACTCTCCCCTTGGTCTGGTGCACTGTATGCACACATGCAAACACACACACACACATACCCTCAGACCTCTTCATAAAACCCCATTGCCACAATCTCTAGTCTTGATTATAACCCAAACTGTGATGAGGAGTAGAAATATTGAACTATTGTTTTCTGCAGACAAAAGACCACTTTTACTGAGGCTTCCTCCCAAAACGTTTTTTTTCCCCCCAAAACGCTGGGGTAGCTGTGAGTTTTTCTGTCAGCCTTTAAATGTGAGTTCTTCCTACAAACCAGTCGCAAACTCTTGAGCGTGTAATGGGAAAATGCTGTGGATGGTATCCTTCCTGCCGTTCCTACCAGGAAGCAGTCTCTGAGAAATGGACAGAGGGACCATTGAAAAGAATGGAAAAAGCTCCCTTACGTGATATGGCATATAAAATCCGCAATGAAAAAAAAAAAAAAAAAGTAACAGCACTTGAAAGTTTAACTCATTTGTGCTGATCATTGTGCACTCTTTGGAGTTTTCATAGAGAACATGAAGAGTCACATGTTTATTCCCAAACTGTGAATCTCTCTACAATATAGAGTACACATTAATGGATCTTTTGTTTTCCACTAATCTAGGACACATGTCATCCTCTAAAGAACTAATGGGAAGGGAGGATAATGGGAACTGTTTGCCTGATTCTTGGGGAAATACCGCAGATGTATGGGCCCTGGCACCTGGACGGAATCAACTTTTCTATTTGGCTTGACCCAAATTGTCTGAGTCTGTTTATGTTCTAAGCAAGGAATATCATTATGCTAATGATTTTCATAATCTTAGTCACCTGGTACAATATCTGGGATTTGTTTCAGAATAGTCCAGTGAAGGGAAGAAGAAAGTGAGGGGAAGTAGAGAGAAAAAGCTGACAGCTCGCGGTAGCGAAAACCCTTGTACATGAAGGGTTATGGGACTATTTGTGCTACTTTTGTGATGTCTGAAATTTTCCATAGTAAAAAGCTTCTTAACATTTTATTTTAATAAATATATTTATTTATTTTAAAAAGGTATTTTTCATATCAACTCTTTGAGTGACTCTTGCATAAAAGCACATTTTCCCAGTTTAACTTACACAGTGGAAGCCCCCATGGAGCTAGCAACCTAGTTTGGGGTATTATGAAGTCATGCAAACAGTAAGACACCCGGAATCCCAAATCCTTGTCTCATTACTTACTAGCAAAGAGATTTCAGGCAATTGCTGGCTCTCCCTGAATTCGGTAATATCACATCTGAATTGTAGACAGTAATACCTACAATATCATAGAATTGTAATACCTACATTATCATAGAATTGTGAAGTTTAAAGAAATTAATACATCTAAAGGGATCCTGCCATGATAGGTGATTGATAAATGTCAGTTTTATTTTTCAACAAAACCATTAATGCAATATAAAATGCTGACTTTATGTCAGATGCCAAAGAAACAGAACAAGTGTTCATTTCAGCATATATTTGATCTCCATATATTAAGTATCTTCCGTGTGATTTGAACCATGTTGGGCATAACACAGAATAATAGAGGATCCTAGTTCTAGAAGATTCCATAGCTATGTAGAAGTCAGATATATAAATTTATACAGCCAGTTAGGGGCAAGTCAAAATAGGCATATGCATGTGGAATTCCAGGAGCCCTGGAGAAGACGCTGTGGGCTTAGCCCATGAGGGGTCATCGAGTGGTTAATCAGGCACTCAATTAGGCATCCTACTGACCACTAAACCCTGCTCCACAGCCTCCCAGGGAATCCATCCAAGCTCCCAGCCAATCCATTGCCTTCCCTGTCCATATCCTAGGTAACCAACAGACAGCCGCGGAAACGGAGCATACACAGTGGAAGGAAACCAGAACAAATAACCTCTGGCATTTCCACTCATTTCAGGACAGTACATCTGAATTGTTCATAAACAGAGAACAGAACTGTTGGAAGGAACGTTGGTAGATTGGAGGGTCCGGCTTGAGGGGCTGGGGCGAGGGCTCATACAATGGGGACACTTGAGCCCCAGAGAGGCCGTCAGTGGCAGAGTCCCCCTGGGCATCAGAAGGCAGTCTCTGGCAGGCTCTGCCTTGGGTCAGGGGACAAAGAGGATTTGAAAACTGAAAAAGAGAATCGCTGGGGTGGTAGTGCACAGAAAGAGGCGATGTCCAAATAACTTGTCCCTCCCATTTTCTATTGGCACTATAAATACCATTCTAAAATGTTACCGTAACTTAATGAGTCTCTTTTAGGAAGCATTTGGTAGTGAGTCATCTCAAAACTATGTATGAAGCTAAAAACCCTGCTCTGATTTTTTGCAACTCCTCAACTGGCTTTTACTGGGTCTGGTTTAAAATCCCATTTCTGTGACCAGGAAGGACCTGTGCAATGTACAGACAAGGTCACCTTTGCTGCCATGGGATCACAAACAGCCTTCACTCCTGTCTGGCCAGGGGGCTTCCAGGGGAAGAAGGGAGAGAGTCAGAGACCGCTTTTTAGTAAGACTTGAGACAGGGGCTCATTTTAACGAATAAAAGGTTTTCAGAATAAGATCCTTCTCGGATGACAGGCAATAGACAGAAGGGAACTAAACCGATGGCCCAACACAAGGGACTTTGAAAGATTGGTCCCAATCCCCAGACATCCTGGATCCACTTTCCTCTCGTGTCCATTGCTACAGCACTGGCCAAGCCGCCATTTTGGCCAACTGCCTAGGTAATCTCCACACGCTTTCCTTTCAGACCTCATCCTCTCCACCTGTGGCTCCTCAGAAAGTCAACAAAAAAATCAAGGGCCTGCACTAGACAACAATCCTAGCAGAACTGCTACATCACCTTACAAAGTGAGGGCCTTGCACATTACATCAAATCCTTACCACACACAGCAAAATAGACAGTGTTCATTAGCCCTAGGTTTTTGGTGCTGTTTAGTGATTCTGCCTTTTGAATTAGAATTATTTGTCAATACAACAGTAATATATGTTTACTACATGAACATTTTAAGGTAAAACAACAACAACAACAACAACATAGAGATAAGAACTCTTATCCGACTCCTTGAGCATAAGAATGATGAGCATTTGGGTACATTTTTCTGCTGAATTGCAGAGGGATTAAGAGCATAGGCTTGAAGACAGTGGCTTGCTTTAATATTAGCTCCTCCATTGGACACCTAGGTGACTTTGGCCAATCTATTTGACTTCTCATCATCCCACGTTCCTCACCTGAAAAATGGGGACTACAACAGAAGCAATCATAGGAACATTGTCAAGACTAATCCTCAGAAATGGGGTGCTGCAACCAAAAGAGAGAGAGCAGAAAGGGGCTCAGTACTTGAGAGTAGAGGAGAAAGAGGAGAAATTCTGTCTGGAAACCTGGGCAAACTCCTGTGACTGATTATAAAATTGGGCTCTGAGCTCGTTGGCAGACAGAATAAGAATAGATTATTGAGGCATCATATTCTCTCATCATCTCATTAAAGAAAGCTTCCCATTATATCAGGAAAGATTTGTATTCTATTAGCAGTTGACTCTAAGAGGAATTATTGTATGGTCTTTTACATGTGGGACCAAAAAGAACATAGTAGGGATTATATTTTAAATATTTACCAAAACACAAATGTTTCTGGCAATCATCTTATATCTTCTCTTCATGCTCTCCAAGTATGTAATTACTTGCTTTTAAAATTGAATAATATCTATAAAAACAAACTTAAATCACCCCCCTAAATATCAGATTATCCTTGACTTTGCAGCCTTTCATTGTTTTATCATAAATCTCTATGGTTTAATACAGTCTTTCATTTTACTGCTATATATATTTCCTACTTACAGATTCTTTTTTTTAAGGTTTTTTTGTTTGTTTGTTTTGTTTTGTTTTTTTATTTGACAAAGAACACAAGCAGGCAGAGAGGCAGGCAGAGAAAGAGAGGAAGGGAAGCAGGCTCCCTGCTGAGCAGAGAGCCCAATATAGGGCTCCATCCCAGGACCCTGAGACCATGACCTGAGCTGAAGGCAGAGGCTTTAACCCACTGAGCCACCCAGGCGCCCCCCTACTTACAGGTTCTTGATAGAAAGTTTAATGAACAACATTCAACTGAGTGAGATTTAAAGACCTTTTTGACTTTGTGTAGTGATTCACCGATCAGGCAGCACCCAATGGGCCACCAGACAGAATCAAGCTCCAAAGAGTTGTACAGCTCGAGAGGGTTTTATAGAGCAAAGTGAGCAGGAACAAGGAAGTTATTCTGGGAAAAAAGCAAACAGGTTACTTCTCTTATATGAAGCAAAGAGCCCTGTCAGGTAACTTCTGCAGGCAAGCACTCATTGGTTGACCTAAATTTCCTTTTCTGGGAAAGCCAAGCATACAATGATGGGTAAGCTTGGGTTTGCTGATATGGGACTTAGCATAAGGGATTCCATCTTGGGCTCATTCTGGTTCCTTTAACAGAAATCATACATGAAATTTGCTCCCCTTGAGAAGAGAACATGAGTTTTAAAATAGGGTGAATATAGTATGTTGATTACGGCATCAAAACCAATATCTTTTTACAAAACTTTTTAAAAAAGAATTGAAAACAAGATTTCACTGAACTCATTAAATATGCTTAAGAATAGTTGAAAACTCTTCTTAAGCTCTCTATGGACCCCAAACTGACAACAACTAAAAATATCTCTTCTGTGTCTTTTCTGTATGGTCATTGTATTAAGTCCCCCATGTCTCTGTACATAACACTTTCCTTCCAGAATTACCAAGCCCTGAATACTTGAAAACATTAATGCTGCATTTTTAAATGACATCTCACATTTAGATTTTCTATTAATCCAAATGGCTCTATTAATGTGTCTCTGTAATTAAAGCTGTGTAGATACCGAGAGGATAAAAACAGCTCAGTGATCAGAACCAGGCCCCTAGAATGACAGAAAGTTCCAAAACCATCCATGGAACAGGCTTCCTTTTTGAACAGCTGGTTTATGTTGCAAAGATCACAGAAAGCTCAAGATAGCCTTTTCTTTGTGTATGAGACTTGTGAGTAAGAGTTAACAAGATCCATAGTTAGGAAATGACATCACAACTTTCCAAGGGGGGGTGTGGATTTACTTTGTAATTTGTGCACTGAATGGTGTTTCTGATAGTGATTGTCTAGTCATGGGGGTGGGAACAGGGAGGTCCTTTTCATGCCACCTGCTGCACACTTCCATGGTGTGAGGGCTGTTTGGGGGCTCTCTATGAAGGTACAGGAGATGACTTAAAGTTCTAAACTCCTCAGCTCTTCAAGAACAGTCCTAGAGCTTTGGAGGTTCAACTTCCGGAGGCCATGTCCAATATCAGCCACATCACATAGCACCCAGCACACCCAGCCTGGGGCGGGGGTATGGACTGAGGTAGGAGAAATGGTGACCCAGTAAAAGAGCCCAGTGTACAGTTGAGGAAGAAATTTCTGCTCTAAGGCTCCGTGCATGGCTCCAATTGGTTCCCTTTATTGGTAAAGTTTTTCTTTGTGGGTTTTCTTTCTGGTCTATTGAGGACTTGACCAATAGCCCATGGAATGTGTCAGCTCTAATTGCCTGTGTGGATTGGCACAAGTCATGCCTCAAAATTGGAATGTTGTCACATATAACATAGTCCTGCAGAGGAAGCAATGTGGCCTGGAAAATGTTTTATCCAAACATTCCTTATAAGCAATTGTGTTCTGCCATAGTAAGGGGCGGACAACCTTTACCAGCTGAGCGACTTGCCAGGAGGCCTGAGTCTCCACACACGTCAAGACACTTTTACCTCCCCGGGCCCCTAAAAAAGCAGACTTCCTCTTCCCTCTCAGAATATCAGACAATGGCCAATTGCATTGGGGGGCGCTCTAGTACGGTCGTCACCAAGGCCAGCTTTCTAAAAGCGGGTAATTGGAAAGCAGCAAAGAAAAACAGATGAGGCACCTATGCACCTGGGCTGGGCTTTGGGGTGAGCCTCCTAAATGACCAGCAGCTTACCCATCAGGGCAGGTAAGAGCTGGCAAAGTCAGGCAAAGCTCGCTGGAACAAGTTCGAAGGAAGCATGGAAACTGTCTTCATGGGGAGACTGGCCACTAAGAGAGATGCCGTGAATTCAGGCTATAATGTGATTAGGGAGATGAAGAAACAACAGCTACATCGAGGGAGCATCTGTGAGGTGCCAGGCACAGTGAGTTGGCATTTTTGCCAATATAATCTGAGGACTCTGAAGTCCAAGCCCTCACATTCTCTCACAGAGTCTGTTTTCTTTAGAAATAAACGGTGGTAATCTGGTTCCTGTGAACCAATTAAGTGGTAAATATCAGGCCACGCAGAAAAATCAGTGCTTTGCTTATTCACTCTGTTTCCCTCTGCACCTGGCAGACAGGTGCTGGGCGAGAAAAACAGATGCTTGAACCCAATACTACCACATAGGCAGGAAAACATTCACTTCCCATGTCATAAGCCCAGATACTATTCCTCTTGCCTCAGAAATATACCTCATTAAGGCACCTAGGCAGATACCAAAGCATTGTTGACAATAAAGAACGTAGCAAAATAGCTTTCTTTATCTAAAACCAGTCTATTAGTTGACTGACTGAAGTTTTTGAAAAATTAGCAAAATTGAGTTGCTCTTTTGTCACAAGAGAGTGAGTTGAATGGAGACTAGTAGCAAAGCCAGAACTCTACATCCGTTGGAAAGATATGATCAAGAGCTCCCACCAGGGAAGGACTCTCTACAAGAGAAACTTTCCAGAAAGTTCCCATAGAAAAAACTCAGACCCACAGGAAATGTCTAGTTGAGTTGATGGATCGCAGACCACCCCACTTGCCAAACTCCCATTTCAACCTCTTGCAGCCACCATCATGTGAAGAAACAATTCTCCTTTTCGTCCTGGGATACATCTTTTTTGGGAAATGACAAACTGTGGTCTTCTAAACATTTCGTGTTTGATATTTGACATTTTCCCAAGAGACCCAACCCTACCCTCACGGTGCAATGGAATGGAGATAAAGATTGCTTCTTTTTTTAGAGAAGGACAATGCTGCTTTGGGAGGGCTAGAGAGATAAGCAACCATCTCCCAGCAGAGAGTGGGGTCGAAACAATCAAGATCCCCAGAGAAGTGAGTGTGAGTCTGTTACCACCTGATATTATTGATACTTAATCTTCAAACTGATAGTCTTTCAAATATTTATAGTGTCTGGAAACTGTATGTCCCTGAAATGGTTCTGGTTTTATGAACACTTTTTCATAAATGGAATCGCCTGTGCCAGATGGTCAGTGACAAAAGCTGACATTAGATGTTGCATTGAATTTACCTGGAAGATTTTTTTTTAGCTATAAAATCCCCTTCCCCTTCCCCAAAGTGATCTGAGTTAGTAGGTCAGGGGTGCACTTAGGAACCTTTAATTTTAAAAACTTTGGGTGCTTCTGGTGTGTACCCTGGCTTGGGACCAATGGGGGCAGATGGAATGCCTGAGCAGAAGGGAGTGTGAGACTTTTACTTATCCCACAATTGTAGATTTTTCAATCTGTCTTACAAAGAAGACTGAATAGCAGAGTTTGGTCTAGTTGGTCCAAATCTTTCTCTATTTTCAGCAGAAATATCCAGCCATGTCAGATCATTGAAACCCATTTATGTATATATAGTTTATTATCCTTTGAATGTTCTCAGGAATAAGTAGTCTTTTTCTTTATACTTTTGAGTTAAATGGCTATAGGTTGAGTTGTGTTCCCTCAAAAAAAGATCTGTGGGAATCCTAATTCCAAGTACCTCCAAATATGACCTTATTGGGAAATGAGGTCTTAACAGAACTAATTAAAATGAGGTCATTAGGGTGGGTCCTAACCCAATATGACTGGGGTCTTTGTTAAAAGGGGATATTTGGACACAGAGATAGACGTTCTAGAGGAAAGATGATGTGAAGAGACACGGGAAAAAGATGGCCGTCCATAAACCAAGGAGAGAGGCCTGCTTAGAATAGATACTTCCCTTACACTCCTCAGAATGAACCACCCCTGCCAACATAAATTAATGTTGTTAACATAATAAATTTATGTTGTTAGGTCACCCAGTTTGTGGTGCTTTCTTACAGAAGCCTTGGGAAAAGAACACATAAACATCAGTCAATATTTGGTGGCCCAGCCTCCATCTACCTTCTTAATAAATGTAATATTTCTCCGGTGTAATTAATGTTTTCCTAGTATAGGGAGTCTTGCTGGGAGGGTAACTCCCTTTTGCTACGCTACCATAGTAGCCAAGGGAACCAGATTTTTCTTCTAAATTCCCAGGTTCTAGCAAAGGAATTGGCCTATGACCTAAGTTCAGCCCATCGGATGTTGTCTTCTGGGACTTTCCATCTTGAAGGAGGAAAGCACAGATGGAGAGAGCCTGAGGAAGCTCTGTAGCACCTCCACTAGCTATTCCTGCAAACAGAATGTTGGTTTCTCCTTCCTGCTTCCCGTCCTTCCAGAGCTTCCTTGGTCCCTGCTAATCCCCTAGTCTGATCTCCCTGAATCCTGTTTTGTTGTCCTTGTTGTTGTTTTTAGAGATGGGCAGAGGGAGAGGGAGAGAGAGATTCTGAAGCCAGGCTCCATGCCCAGTGAGGAGCCCAACCCCAGGCTCGATCTCACAATTCTGAGATCACGCCCTGAGCTGAAACCAAGAGTCAGACACTTCTAACTGAGCTAACTAGGTGCCCCCTGAGTCCTGTTTTTGGAGCATCAGAGGAGATTATCACTAGTCAGTCTTTTTTTGACCCTACAAAACAGCCAGTTTCATATGGCTCAACCTAATAATTTTGCCAGAGTCATTTTCTGTTGTTTGTTGCTAAGAACCTCAATGCACTTCTAATGCTTCCCACACATTCATCATTATAGCCCACTAATATAATTTCCAGGTGCCTGTCTTCCCAATACCACTATATTCCCAACACCTGTAGAGTGCTTATCACATCATAGGTGCTCAATAAATATTTAATGATTTGATCACTTTTGACTTTCAGCTTGTGTCTCTTTCAGGAGACTCTGAGAACCTTGTGGCCAGAGATTATGAATTTACCATCTCTGAATCTCCAGCAATTTATACATTTCCCGGTGATATAAGATGTTGTTGAATGACTGAACTCACTAAAAAAAATACTTTTTCAATAAGAAAGGATCCATGCAAATCATCTTTTTTTTTTTTTTTTAACTTATAGGCCCTCTTAGTTTTATCAATAACTTAAAAGTCCTGTAGCTAACTTCTTAATTTCAAAGGCAGAAATAGTAATTCTTACTGTTACCATTGCTATATAACCAATCAACTTAAATGATGGCTTAAAATGGCAATAATCATTTTTATTACCTTCCATGGTTATGAGTATTGATGAGCTCAGCTGAGCAATATGTGCCTGAGATTCTTTGTACAGAAAAAGTCAGTGACAGTGACTGGAACAATCTGAAGCCTTCTTCACTCACCTGTGTGACAGTTGATGTTGACCATCAGCTAGGATCTCAGCTGAGGCTATTGGCTGGAACACTTAAAAATGGTCTGTGCATGTGGTTTGGATTTCTTTACAGCATGATAACCAGTTTCCAAGAAGAAGTTTCTGAAGAGAACCAGATAAAAGCTATGTTACCTTTTATGATCAACCCTTGGATATCATGTAGTATCACCTTCATTACAGTCCCAAGTCCAGCCAGATCCAATGAGACAAGACCTGTATTCCACAAGGAATGGGAAGAGTATCTATTTCATGATGTAAAATGTGCATGTGGGATGAGATATATGGTGGCAGCCATTTTGAAAAAATATAATCCACCAGAGTGTGCCCTCTGACTACAGTGATTCACATCCCACCCAAATGCCACATACACTCAACCTCCTCCCTCAAAACTTCCATGTCTCATGCCATAAGTTTGAAGTCTAGGATTTTGTCATTTAAATAGATACAAATATGGTTGAAACTCAGGTGAAAATTCTTAAGTACATCATCCTAAGTACTGTTTCTCTTGATCTGAAGGCCTATAAACTCAGTGGCCAACATAATACAGGAAGAATATGGTTCTCCCTCCCACCACAAAGGAAATAAAAGTTTCACAACTATAGGAAAGAGATTGGAGCCAACTTGGTTAGGGTGTAGAAGATGAGAAGAGGACCATGATCCTGTTCTTCTGTCAAGTTTAAGGAATATCCGCGTCCACACTTTCCCAGACAGTAAGCCTCATGGGGCAAACATGGGACCTGAACTGCAGAAAAACAATGACTGAAGGAGATGTTTGAAAGGATTACCTAAAGCAGCATCAGTGAGTTCTATGAACTCAGCATGAGTCAAGAAAAACAGGCAAGAACATCCAATATCTCTGAAAAAGACACAGAAATGGGAGAGTCAACCAACCACCAGAGACAGGAGATTGGGATGTGGACAATATAAAGCATATCTTCTTAACAGCAAGAAGGACACAGTGGGTCCCCTGGCCTCAGGAGCACATAAAGCAAACATAGAGGGTATGGTGGGCCTGAGCCAGTTTGCCCTGAGATCCAATCCTCACTGTCCCCTGACTCTGTTCTCTGACATGGGGAAGCTAATTCTTACAGGTTGCATTACCCTGACTTCCATCTCACCTGGCTTCCCACTGAGTATAACCAGAGGAGATGCTGACAGGACACAGGGCAAGGGGAAGAAAGAATCTAGGGGGCTTCTATCCTATTTTGCTTCAGACAACATTTCCAGCAAAGACTGTGGCGCTTCAAAGCTCCAGCCCCCAACAGAGGGGCCACTCCAACGCAGCCCCTGAATTCATAACACTGCATCCTCGCTTGTCCCTCTGGGTAGTATTAGCTTTCTGCTGTTGCTAGCCTTTGGGTTGCCTTAAAGTCTCCTATGTGTTTCCTCATCTCTTCCATCCCCCGGTAACCAGTTCTGCAGACCAAATTCCTATTTCAAACACCAGTGTTTTTTTATTTTCCTGTTTTGACCTCCTCTGATATAGAAGGCCATGTCCACGATGGGTTATGACATACTCCAGGGATCAGCGAAAAGAGAACCGCAGACCAAATATGTACCTCCGATAGGCCCCATAAGCCTCCACCAGGACCCGCATGCTACTGAGAACAGAGAAAAAGGAGGAGTGGGCCAAGCAAATCCAATGCTGAGTAATTAGCCAAAAGAAACAGCTTTTAAACTGTAGCAACGTAGTTTTCTTCACTTGGCAGGCTTAATTGTTCCACTACTTGAACAAAACAAGAGGCTTATAAGTTAAGTGAATTCTGTCAGAGAAACAGAAAATTCCTTCCTTCACATCTGAACACATAGTCTTAAAACAAACATCTACCATGTCAAGGATTTTAGATTTGCCTTCTATGCAATGGCAATGCTCTGTTAGGTTTCTTTCAGGGGCTGACATATTTGATCGTTGCTTGAGAAAGATCCTCTTGCTGAATTGGGAAGCATGTTTCAGAGGGAAAAAGATAAGAGACAGTGAGACATGTTTGTCTTTTTATGACAGCATAAATTGCGGGTCCAGATGTGGTCTTCCTTAAGGACATGAGCAATTTGATCATTTGGGATCTATACCCTTCAATAAGTGCGCCTGTTAATAAAGATGACAACCCAATTCCCTTTCTTCCATGGTCAAGGACAGAGCCCAAAACAAATTTCTTTAAAATTTGAGGAAAATGCTAGAAATACGAATGCAGAAAATAAGTCTTTAAACCTTGCTTTCCCACAGACTGTAGACTTTGGAGCACATGGGGAATGATATCACATCCCAAATGCAGTCATCCCTGGAGCCTTTATGATAGACACAAATTAATGCAGAATTCACCTGAAGAGACCCTCTGGTTGAAGTAAATTTTGGAAATATTCTCATTTTTGTTACTGTGCAACTAGAGGGTCATTTTAGAAACTCACCACAGTTATTTACACTATTTAATAATTCTTCACAGCCTTATGAAACCCTTGATAACTGACCAATGTTGAGGAAGTTTTAGTCGAGATCAGAGTTTCTCAATTATAGCAATACTGACAATCTTTGGCTAACTACTTCTTTATTGAAGGAGGCCATCCCGCCCACTGTAGGATGTTTAATTGCATCCTTGGCCTTTACCCACCAGAATCAAGTTGGACTTCCTGAATTGTAACAACCAAAAGTGTCTCCAGATGTTGTCAAATGTCTCAGGAACAAGGGGGCAAAAGTGTCCCTGGCTCAGAGTCCCTGGAACTGGGATTAGATGGAACAAGTTACCCATGGGGGCTATCAATCAAGACACACACACTTGTAAGTCGTAGTGATGATTCTGGAGATGTTGGCATGGCAGGCAACAAAGCTATGATAATGGTAATTTGGTGCATTCCAAGCTATGAGCTCTTGGAGTGCTGAACTAGTTACTGTTGACTTTCAGGAGTTCTAGGTGATGGAATGAATTTCAGAAGCCCTGTTTGCTGGTCCTTCATCTTCAGAGATAACATTGTTCCAGTCTTCCTTCATTATGAAAAGCTGCTTATCAATTTTCTTGTGTGAATTTGCAGAGTTGGGTTATCTCCCAGGAGAGCTAATTTTCCAGCCTTATCTCTGGTTGGCAATTGAAAGGCTTTGCCCATTGACAGGCTCTGATGGAGAAAGCATTTTGGGAAGTAGTAGCTCTTCCTTCTCCTATACCCACCAAATGATGCCTGGGAAGTGGATGATGATTCTGCCTCCTTCAGAGATGGAAACCATGTCTCCGTGTTGGCAACAAGGAAGGTACAGTGTGAGTTCACATTCTAGCATCTTCTTTCAGGTTTTCACTGGAGTGAAATCCCTGCTCAAACAGAATATGATCAGAGCAGAGTTTATTGATTTGGCCTGTGTTGTTCACTTTTGTGAACTTAAAACCTGAAACAAAATCTGATACATAAGATAAACTCAGTAATTACTTGTCAAGTGAATGATGCTTCCTGCTCGCTGGTACCAATAATAGAAAAACACATGAGGGCTACCTACAAATCAGGAAAAAAAAAAAAAAAATTACAAAGTACTTTATAGATCACCTAATCCAATGCTTGTGTTTTATTAAAGAAGGACATACTGAGAATGCTGATTTCTTGGAGTCCGAGACAGCGCTTCAGCAGCAGAGTTGGGACTCTGCACTTATCCCAGGCCTTTCCTCAAATTAACAAACATTCATTAAATTTCCATGAGTTCAATTGTGCTGGAACACAGGACTGGGATGGCTAACTGTTCTGAGAGAGACCCCTGCGGGGAGGGAGGATGTGACCATTCCCCAAACCCAGGGCAGCAGGACAGAGACAGAGAACAAAAGTCCCCTTCTTCTAGTCACATCATTTATGCAAGCAGCAGGTTGGCTTTTAAAAGACTCCTAGTGAAAGACAAGAGCACCGTGGGAGTCCTCCTTTGAATCTTCTGCTTCGAGTTAAGCCCAGCTGACCAATTTGTTCTGTATTTTTTCAGTACATTTGTTCGGCTGCTTTGATATTACACACAGACAGCAAACTCTTGGACTACATGTGAGCCGCACATGAAGCTGGAGCTCCGTGGCCCTCCCTTTCCTATGTTCCCTCCTTCCTTTTCCTTCCATTGCGCCCTGAAGTGATCCCTGATATCACTACTCTAGATCCCTGATCAAGAGTAAATAAACTAAAATCGATTCTAGTATCTCTGGGTGGCAATTGGTTCTGGTGCTACGCCACTGACGATGTTGAAACACACACACACACACACACACACACACACTTTGGGAAAGATCATATGGGAATAATTCTTCATTGTTGACCACCAGAGGCTGTACCAAGTCGGCAGTATTCGGGGGGATTGCCCGACCTCCCAGGGCTCCAGTGTGCCTCCCACAGCAGGTCCTATCTACTTCACCTCTGTAGGAATCTGAACGTGGCAAGTGGTTTCTTGGACCACCAGGACATGAGCGAGGGGAAGATGTACACACGTGCTGACGTGACATTCGAAACATCACAAAATGAACCACCAGCGCTTGATTTAAAGTTCTCAGTTTTCTGTACTGTTTAATTTAATTTTGTTTCAAATGAAGAAATTAGTGTTACGCCCATATTTGAGGACAAGCCAAACTGCATGACTTCACATTGCCTTTAGAGTCGTATTGGATTACATAACTTCTTAGCTTGTTTGCTCCCAACATCCTGAGATTTGGAATTTTCTATATGATTCAGAATGGAGATTTGGGCCTGAGGAGAGGGTTTCCATCTCTGGGGCTGGCCAGACCTTTATGATGTCACCTGAGTAACACATCTGTGTTCTTTCAGTTGGGTTGGCGTCTATAAGAGAGAAAATCCTACTTTGGGGGAAAAGCCTGAGAGATTATATTGGGCTTTTTCCTTTACCACTAACTTCTTGCCTTGCTCTTTAATTATGTCTGTTCTCTCAGGCTGACTGATTTCCCTAGTTTTGATCACACAGTACAGAGTCTCCCTCTGTACATTCTGTTCCTTTCACTAGGTCTCTGCCCAGTTACAGGAACATACTCATCTCTTCTTCAAACAGCCATTACTTGCTTGAAATAAAAAAAAAAAACAACTCAAAGTATTTCAGGGAAATAAAGACACCATCAGGAAAAAAATCTAAAGCAATTCTTTCATTTAAAGAAGGCCATTGGAAAGCATTTTTTAAATCATTTTGTGAAATAATTTCAGTAAGTTACTCATATCTATCAATACAATGATCAAATATGTATCTTAACAATTTCTCCAATCTCATAGGATCTAGTTTGATGTTTCAAAAGAGGTATAAAACTAACCTTTCCTTTATTGTCTCTGACTTGGAATACTAATGAAACCAGTCTTATTTCCTTTGTTCAGCATGTAAAATGCAGTTGCAGAGACAAGGGGAGGACAGAGAACAGAGCAACTGATTTAAACTGATTTAAAACTGATTTTTAGCAGATTAGCAACAGAGAGATGAAATCCAGTTATAGCTAGAATTACAAGGTAACAGCCTTTGATAGAAACAAAAGCATGTGTTAGCTTCAAGCCCAGAAGTAGGTTTGCAGTGAAGCTCTTAAAATTTACGATGCCCTGGCTTTTCCCACTGTTATGGGCCCTTTCTAAGACTCTGAATCTAATTTTGTATTTGTAATTTTGATTATGTTTTAAAAAGATAGATATATAGATAGATAGATAGATAGATAGATAGATAGATAGATAAATGATAGATAGATAGATAATTTCAAAACACAACTCCTCCCTTCTGTAAATTTCTGGAACCCAAAGCCTGGAAGCAGCTATCTAAGGCCTCCAGCCCTGGAAACTCAGCACAACCTACTTATAGATAGAAAAGCAATGTCAGGTACCTGGGTGGTTCAGTTGGTTAAGTGACTGCCTTCAGCTCAGGTCATGACCCTGAGTCCCAGGATCGAGTCCTACATCGGGCTCCCAGCTCCACAGAGAGTCTGCTTCTCCCTCTGAGCTTCGCCTCGCTCTTTTTCTCTCTCGCTGTCTCTCTCAAATAAATAAATAAAATATTTAAAAAAGAAAAAAGAAAGAAAAGCAATGTATTCTCCAGCCCAGTAACTCAAATGAGCACAACAAGTGTTTTATTTCCTCCCTAAATACAACAGAAAAAGTTGTCACAGGTGTATCAGTGAAGATTCTTATGGACTGAAAACATTTAATAAGATAGTCCAATGACTCTAGGAGTGGGTGGTACTGCCCCACACAGTGGCTTTGCTGGTACGTAGCAATTAATTTTGTCAAGAGTTTTGTTCAGTGGGGTTTGGATAATACTTGCATTTTCCTTACTATATTAGTCAACCAGTGCCAGCTGTTAGGTTGAACCCTAAGGAATTGTCAACATACAAGAAATCACGAGCTACAAAACCAGTTTCAGAGGGTTTGGCCTAATATTGTTCAATGGTATGCTAATTATAAAAACAAAAGCTGGTCAGTAGCTGTTGGGGGTAGTTTAGATTTTCTTTCTAAAGAGAGCAGCTTCCAAATTCTACATTAGAGCTGTCGAATAAGAAATAGAACTTCCAGTTTCTGGTTCTGCGTATAAAGAACTGGAAGTAGCCACTTCATCTTAACAGCTAGTACTGTCAACTGAGCAGACTGAAAAATCAGAAAGTCTTCTTGGAATCCTAAGAGAGGAGAAAACTGAAGCTTCCAGAACTGGAGAAAAAGACAGGCAAACACAGGCCATCACAGCTTCCAAGATCAGAGTCTCACAAGCCAGAACCAATGCAGGAAGCATTGCAGGGCTAGAAAAACTGGAAGCATCATTGATGAATGGCGGAAGGCTCAGTGCAAACAGCTCTGAAAGTTAAGGAATTCTAGGGGGACCCAGTTACAGGGGAGACCCCACAATACTGTTAAGATTTACCTCCAGGAGCTCTACCACATTCCCAGAGTAGATATTGGAGAACAATTTCATAGTACACCCATCAGGCAGAGGGGGCAAAGAGCCATTCTGAAATATACCTAAGCACTCTGTTCTTAGCATGGCCCCCTCTGAGGGGAAACTAATTAACCGAAGGCTAACTAGCCAGAGTATCAGAGCCTAACTGACCTAGAGAAGGGAAGGAAATACCAACTCCAACCCACTCTAGCCATGCTGTGCTACCTAATGGTGGTGGAGAAGAAAAACTGAGAAACTCTTATGAAGTTCAGAGTCCAGGGGCAGAGGCATACTGAGATGGAGACCTCTCCAGGAGACTATAGTACAGAATGCTTCCCCTACCACCTCAACACCAAGCCAGTAAGGCCTATTTACAGCAGTTTCTTTCACCCAGTACGTCATGTCTAGCTATCAAGAAAAAAATTACAAGGCATACTAAAAGGCAAAAACACAATTTGAAGAGACACAGCAAGCATTAGAATCAGACCTGGCAGGGATATTGAAATGACTAGATAGGGAATTTAAAACAATTTTGATTAACATGCTAAGGGCTCTAATGGATAAAGTAGACAGCATGTAAGAACAGATAGACAGGCAATGTAAGCAGAGAGATGGAAATCCTAAGAAAGAACCAAAAAGAAATGCTAGAGAAATGGAATGTGAGCCACATGGATAATTTTAATTTTATGATAATAGTATTAAAAAAGTAAAAGAAACAGGTGAAATTAATTTTAATAATGTACTTTATTTAATCCCATATATCCAAAATAGTATTATTCAGACATGTTATCAAGATCAAAAATTAATGAGACATTTTACATTCTTATTTTGGTACTGTCTTTGAAATCTGATGTGTATTTTACACTTTGCTATATCTCAGTTCAGATTAGACATATTTCAACTGCTTGAAAGCCACATATGCCTAGCAGCTAGTGTACTTACTGGACAATGAAATTCTAGACCCTTCCCTTACAAACTGAGGGATCTTGGACACATGATTTAACCAAGCTGTGTCTAATCACTTCCCTGGAAAATGGAGCAGTTAAAAAAAAACAACAACAACTATATCATAAGGTAATATGTGAGGTTCACTAGGTTAACAGAGAACAGGAGCTGGTAGGTGCTCAGCAAACCACAGTTCTCTCATCATCTTAGGAAGTAGGTCTTTCAGTTGGCCACTTTGTCTCTTTAACAGAATTACAGAGTATTCTCAGAAATAGCTCATGGCTTGATCCATTTATGAGAAATAGAGTCTGGAGCATTTACACACTCACTCTCAAGACAGGGAAGTACGGCCCCAGGTTACAGTCTGAATATAAACAGTTCGTTACAATAGAATCTCCAAGAGTCCAAAACAGAACAAGTTGAGAAATATATTAAGACTGCAGTTTACTGATTATCCACTCTTGTCCAAACGTCAAGGGAAATACTTGTCATACGTAGATTCACTGGACCACGGGAACACAAAAACTAACCTGCAAAGCCCTGTAAAACAGGTAGTCTAGTCCTCATTTACAAAATAAAGAAACAGGTCTCAGAGTGGCTGACAAACTTGCCAAAGCTAATGTGAGGTGACTCTTCGTTCCCCGGCTACCCTCCTTTTCTTACTCATCACAGGAAGGCAGAGAGGGCTTGGATGATGGGCCCCACACTGGCCACTCTGCAGAGAAGCAGGAAATAACTGTGTTCAAGTGAAACACTTCCTTTAACTGTGAGTTGAAGATAGAAGATGAAACACAGACGATCGTAGAAAAGGGACCATTTTTTTTTTTATTACACCTAAACTCGCATTGAGGGTCTGTTCCCATGTGAGGTTTCGATGGTGGGCACAAACTGGTTTTTGCATGGGAGAAAGCAAGACAACCAGATTGAGCCACGACTACTTTTTTATTAGTCCCATTTCTTATGAGATTGGCAACTCACTCGTGAAGCCTGGCCTTGAAGGGAAAAGGCCAAAGCTCTTTGCGGGAATAGGGGTTTTTCAGGGCAGCGGACCGGGGAGAGAGAGAGGAGTAGCTGCTCCGAACACCAATCCCAGAGAGCACGTGGCTCTCGTTCTATCCGGCTGGCTCAGCAGCTACCCAAGTTATGGGGCTACAGGGGATACTGTCTAGACCAGTTCTTTTGGCCCTGCGGTTGGCAGAACATAGAACCAGAAAGCCAAGGCATGGTTCAAACAACTCTCTGCATTTTTTCTGGTAGACAGTCAAGCTGGATGGAAACCGAATCTCAAACAATTACCAAATGGCAATAAACAACAGAATAAAAAGACTGCACAGGGCTTTCTCTGGTCCTTGGTCGACACATCCTAGCTCATGAGCTATAAAACATGACATTTCTGGAGAGAATATCCTTGAAAATAAAAGCCCAACCTTAAAGATGTAGGACTTTTCCAGCTCGAGATGATTCTCAGGGCGGTAAAGGTGTTCTCTAGTCTCAGTGATAATCCCGTGAGAGGAAAAACACATCAACATCCAATTGAAATAATTTATTTACCACTAGAGCACCACAAAACAGACATACATCATGTTTAAAATACAGCGTAATCGGTCATCAAAGTACAAAACAGCTATTCTTATATTCCATTTTTTTAAACCATGCCGACCATGAAATTGTACTGCTGCTTAACATAAAAACCGCCGTCCCACCCCCCACCCATAGACTAACATCTTCCCATTCCCTCCCGCCTCCCTCCCTGCCCACCACAATATTTACTTATGGGAGATAAAGACCTTACAGAACCTCCAAACTAAAAAAAAAAAGGATTCAAGAGATCTTAAAATAGAGCATTTAAAATATTATCAGTGCATTCATGAGGAAAGACAAAATAATACAAAACAAAACGTCATTCTGAGAGGAAAACACCTGCAGAAATAAAAGTGATTTACATAGAATTAATAGAAAACGGAAGGAAAAAAATCAACACACTCATTTCTGAGGTCAGGTCACACCCAACACCAGGGTCCTCTACTACCATGGCGTCCCTTTTCTTGCCTTTCCAGTTTGCAAATCTGTGAATCCAATTCGTCATCTCATTAATGGCCAGAAAACGGCAGACAAGAAGTCCACTGGATCACACACACAACTTCAGTTGGATTCACACCTCGCCAGGCAACCCTTTCGGGGACCCTGCATATACTCCATTGTTTTACTGATCAATTTTTCTTCTCGAGCTAAGGAAGAGACAACTGGTAAACTGACCTACCAACCTTGACGGAACGTTACCTTCTCTGCAACAATATGGCAAATCATTCAATTCTAGCCTCAGATCTAGATAACTCTCATTCAGAGGGATAAACAGAATTTTTTGATCGTGGGCATATTGGGCTTGTACCTCTAATGACCATCAAAGAACATCTATGAAGACCTTAACTTTAGTGAAATCAACTGAGTGACTCGCGCTAAATGGGGCTTTTTTCTTCCCTTAAAAAAAAAAAAAAAACAACAAAAATGTCAGTCTTTCCATTTCCCCCCGAAACACTAAAAACCTGACTAAAGGAAAAGATGTCTCCTATGAACTGTCTGATCTCAAGAACCATAGAATTCTGTGAACATACTGATTAAACCAAGTTGCAGAAAGCTGTCTCCACGCAGTCACGAAGATTCTGAGTTTCAGTCAGATCCTGACTGAAACGAAAATACTTCAGCTCAGTGATCTATGTGTATATCTATCATATTCCCGAATTTTCCTAGCACAGAAGATGGTTAACATTGGAATTGATTAGTAATGATGCTTAGGAGATGAAGGAAGACTTTTGAACTTGAATCGATCCTTTTTATAAAAGGAAAACGGAAGGACAAGTGGACTCAGATAGCTTATGTCATAATATTGGACAATACACAAAGCGCACGGGGAGAAATACTATAAAACATATAATTGTAGTGCAAGTCAAACTGCAGGGCCTTTCCTCCAAAGTCCTGGCCGGCTAAAGGAAACACACAGGTCTGAGTGATCATTAAAAAGAGCCCCAGTGTAAGTCCAATCTAAATCATAGTTGACATTATTACAGAACATTAAAAATATGGTAAAAATTTACACATTACATGTAAAGTAGTTAACGTTCTGATTTAATAGTTTACAGAAGAGATCTGCAGATGTGTTTCCAATTACACTGGCTTCTCTACCCATCTATTGTAAGAATGTAGGTACGGTTACATATATGGAAATGAAGAAAAACCTATAGCATAGCCATACAGCAATACTTGAAGGTCTGAAATTGAACCGGTACGTATCAAAACATTTCAACATGTCACTGGTTTACTGAACTGACAAAGAGCCATTTACAATTAAAAGGAAAGAAAAAAATCTTACAGACTTATTCTGACTGAAATTTTCCTTTATTAACAGGCTTTTCAGTTTTGAACCTTACAAGAAGCTTCCTTAGGCAGTTGGTACATAGCATGTGTTTTCAGGGTCTTTATCTTAATGCAGACTTGCTTGGTCACAGAATAACTCGCCTGCGTTTTCATCCCGTTAATATGACCTCTTTTTTTTCTGGCTCATTTGAGTTCAAGTTCCTTAAGCCATCCATGAGTTCCTGGCAAAGTATTTGGTCTCCACTTTATACACCTGTTTTATTTTCCAAGGGCAATGAAACGTTCATTATGTAGTAACACACAATAAATAACTCACTGTTAACTCGAACGGGAAGGGTGCCTATCGCATAGCAATACAGAAAAATCAAGTGAGGCATGTGATAGGAATGGTACGTACAGCAACTCCACTTAATGGGATTTTCCTGTTGGTTTGTTTGTTTTTCCTTTCACATAATTAACACTAACAAATTCTTCCAGTGTTTATTTTTTTCTTAAAAAAAAAAAAAAGGTTTCGCTTCTTGTCTCTCTCACTTACAGAGTAGGTGAAATGTAGAATAAAGCCTTCAATTTGTTTCATTTTGTTTTGTTTCAGATGCCAGTTTTAACAAACAGAACACAGACTTCCAAAGTGTTTGAACTAGTACCGTTTTTTTTTTTCAAAATTTTTTTTAACACTGTCGAAGCAAGGCTCTCTTAAGTTTTCTTGTTATAAACATTGTCTTTGTTCTTGTCGTCACCCTCCTGCTTATCTTCATCACCATGGGATGATCATCTTGCCACTTTTCCAAGAATCTTAGCTGCACTTGCAAGACTTTACGATCATATTAGAGAGTTGTTCAATCTTGGGTGTCTTGCCGATGTAGTAGAGAATGGTGAGCGGTTCTAAATCCTGGGACACACAGCAAGGAGAAGCAGATGCTTCTGGATTTATGGTATTATATAGGCTGAGAACCTGAAAGAACATAGGAGAGGAAAGAGAACATAGGAAAAGACCAATAAAAAAAAAGGAAGGGGAGTGACTTTAAAAAGAACAATTCCATAGTGCTATAGTGTGACCTTATCAGTCACGGAACTCAGGAGACAATTTAAATGTACTGGTTTACAATTTCCTTCTCTTAAACCCCCAATTATGGTCAACTTGGTATGTGTTCCTAGTAATCACTGAATTCATCATTTTCCTACAGAATCCTTTCCTCATGCACCGTAAACAAATGATTTTATAAAAGCTCAGATTGTACAAAATTGCTCATTCAACAAATTTTATAGTTTCCCCAATAATTCTTGACTTTGATCACTGCATCGCTGTATACCCACTTGCCAGACTGTCGAAAAATTTGGTGCTCTTAGTATTTGCTTTGGTGTCTACCCTTCCTTGTAACCAAGTGTCTATTTCTAATTCCCACCTAGGTTAGCGCTCCCTTTGGCTCAGAGACTCTATGGACTTTGTATTGACCTCATAGCCGGAGTAAGCAGAATGAGACTGCTGGGCTCCGTGAAGAAGCAAATGCAGGGGGAAGTAGAAGAATCACAGGCCGGATGAAAACTCCCATCAGCGCTTTAATCTACCCTCACGTATAGAAAAAAACACCTGTCTGCCTATGAAACCTCTCTGTGCTGTGTCTTGGCAGGCCAATTTAATGTCACCTACATTTTTGTTTGCTCTATTTTTTAATTATTCACTTTGCTTAAAACAACAATAATAATAATAATCAGCCCTCCATTAGATTCCATGTGGTAAATGGGCATGTCTAAGTGGGAGGGCTTTAGCCAGTCTCACAGTGGAATGAAAAGAAAGTTCTAGAGTTAGTCCCATACCCTTAACTCGGTTTCATATCCACAGGGGATGGGCCTTTAACCCATGGAAGTACGTAGGTTCCCCAGTGATGATAAAGAGACGTTTCCAAGGATGCCATTAATGTGTTAGTCAACAGCAAGTGACCTTTTCCTCGAGATTCACTGCGATTTTTTCAGCCTAAGACAGAAGATCTGTTCAGTGCGGCAACACTGACTACTTTATTAAGCTACCTCTGGCTTCTTGGGTAACTGTCCAAACCACATATTTGTGACCATGACAGTTATTCTTCCTCTCTCCTTGAAAAACAAGCATGGTCTCAGCCTTCACACACTCCCTCTGTGTATCAGGGAGGGGAATTATATTTCTACTTGGCAATGGGGCCTTGCCCACATTCTAGCTACTGTTGCCACAGCCCAGTTGAAACAGCCTGGCCAGAGAGCTCAGACAAAGGGACAGGCATGAGCAAGCTTTCCTCACATGGCCAAGCACGTGGTCAGCCTGCAGTGCCAAAACCTACAGGGGGTTGAGAAAACAGCTGAAGGAAGGAGTGTCCTATTTGTCAATTGAAAGCCCAGCATATGTAGGCATTTATAAATAAATAGACTTCATGTTCTACTAGCACGTGATTTTTCATATGAATTAAAGAGGAATTTTATAACACAGATTGTCTAAAATCATCAATAACCCCCAAACTCTTGAATTGAGTCGAGTGCCTTATGTGATCCTCTTGGCAACAGGTCCATTTTCCTACCCTGCAGTGAAGGCAATTTTTCTAATGCTTCTTTAATAAGGAGATTTACAGAGGCATAACCCCAATGTGTAGCCACATTTCAGGAATAAGACTCAGTAAGGTAGAGCAAACCGAGGCCTGGTTATAAAACAAGGAAGTCTGCATTCCAAGTTTTGGTTTGTCATCAACTGTTAGATCCTTGATCTACACAATCTAGACCCCAATTTCTGTAAGTAAAGTGAAATGTTCAGATGAGATAATTTATGAAGAACTTCCCTTCTCTGAAATCCTACATTATGAGGTATGAGGAAAAAGCATTAGGACAAGCATCATTATTCCATAGAAAAAGTCTTTGCTGATCTGGGCTACTCATGGCCTCCCGTCAAGGACTGGCCCTCTGAATTAGCCTTCTAACCTCACTGAAGTGATCCGACAAAATATTTAGATTCTTGTGTACTTTGGGTATATTCAAAAAGACTTGGAGATCCTAATTTTCCCATAGCTTTCTCTAATTTCATCAATTTGCTCTTTATATCTACTCTCAAGTCTGGCTTTGTAATTTTAAAAGATCATCTTTAACATAAACATTCCTTTTTACTGATGAGAAATTGAGGGATTGAGGTTTAGAGAAGTCAAATGACTTTTTAATTGTCGTGCACGAGTGAGTCACTATTCCAAAGCATCAAATGAGGTCCTCAAAGTTCTTTCCAATGCGATAGTCCTTGATACAGATGATGAGAGCTCCTTTTTTTAGATGGGGACTTGGGTCCTTTCACATCCAAGCTATGCATGACCCCAAGTGATAAATGGATTCCAAAAGATTTTTTTATAACTACCAGTCACTTGTAATATAAAATAAAGAAAAAAATGAACAAAACTGTCTCCTAGATGCTTACCATTGAATTGGGAAGGCAAAACCCACACTTGAAACTGAGCAGTGTTACTTCTGACTTCACCTACCCCCTACATTCTTCCTGGCCATTCAAGAGGATTGTTCCAGTACCCATTCATGTGCGATGAACAGGCACCAGGCTAAACAGAATTCACTGGACATATTACCTGTAGGTACACATGAGCGACCCAACAATAGAAGAAATGGAGCCAAATACTTACCCTACTGTGCTGAGTGTCTGAACTCCATAAATATGGGCACGCTCCAGCACAGAAGTTGGCATTGTACCCTTTAGGTTCATGTATCCATTTCCATCCAAGATCCCTCTTGAAATCAATGTAAAGTGGACGCAGGCAGCAATTATCCTGTACATTTCTGTTAGAAGAAAGAGCAGTGGAGATTTTACAGCTGATTCCCCCACACACACACCCAATTCCAAGCCAGAAAAATGACTCCTTCACTCATGCAAACAGCATCCAATGAGCAAGTACCATGGGCTAGGTCCGAATGGTTTTATAGGAATCTCAAATGACTTTCACGATGGAATGTCATGGTGACCTGATGGACTACTTCCCCTTACGAATTCTAAACCTCAAGTCCCTTGGTTGGCTGTGACCTTGAAAGTCAAACCTTTCCCTTGAATGACTAGATAGAAGCAGAGAGGTGGCTGAAGAGACCAATCCCCCCTTTCCAACCAACACTGAGCAGTTTTGCCTGGTCAGCCTCAAAGGTCCTTTCAAATATAAAAGTACAACAACTATTTGCAAAGAACCACCTAAGGCATTTTCCTTTGAGAATGAATCCATAATTTCATCTCATGCCCCTAGACCAGGGAATGAGCCAGAAATCAAGACACATGGAGCCTCGCTGAGGGTAACCACTGACTCTGGCGACCAAAAAAAAGCCATTTTACTCATGAACTCTCTGAGCATCTATCAGTGAGGACCCCTTACTGCCCCATAACTCTCAAAATAAAGAACCTTCCTCTCAGGAGGCTTGATAAGAAACCATAGGAGAACACTCACAACCTCCCCTCTATGAACTCTTACAGGAGTAGTTAATAAATCTGTGTTGCCTTCACTTCTCTCAGATTCAGTAGCTAATGACACAGTAGCATTCTTCTATTTCTCTCATCTCTGTGAAAAAGGGTATGCCCATGGATGCTCCACCGTGGGCAGAGAGGGTACGGAGGACTTCATAGAGACAGTGAGTCTTTCCAATTAAGGATCAGCCATCATACCCCTCAAGTAACCTTATATTGGCTCTGGGGAGCAGGGAGCTCATTTTCTTCTTCAGCCCCAAAGTGCTTCAGGGGGATCTAGGAAAAACTTCAGGGGACTAATTTTTTGACTTCACCCTTGGTTCCTTGCAATGGGGCCATGGAAGACTACACAGAAAACAGTTTGGAGCCTCTGGGAAGAAGGCTGTTAGGAGGTAGGGTGGCTATCCTGTCCTATACCTGGCCTTAAGCCATGAGTGGAGTTTAGCTCAATTTGTAAGAAAAGACAAAGGCAGTGTGAGAGTCGACAGATGTGATTACTTTGTTTTATTCTGATTTCCTTTACCTAAAACAATATGCTGCATCCAAAGCACGCTTCTTCCGCCGGTTGGACTGTTGTGACTCAAGTCTGTAGGAGGGCAACAACATTAGCAGGAGGTGTGGGGTCTTCCCACTGTTTTTTTTCCTAGTGGACTTTATAGTTTTCTGATCACCACTGGTATATGTGGAGGCGCCATCAATACCTTGAAAAAATGCATTTGGGTGACAAACATTTAGCTTTACCTTCATCAAATACAATCAGCCATTCTTTCTTTCCTTTGCATCTTGTCACAAGCAGCCATGATGACCTCACAATGGCATCACCGGCTGGCTACCGTCATTCCCCACGGAAATCGATACGGCACGAGGAGACAATCACAGGCGACAATGGACACTTCTCACTGAGACTCATGGCAGGAGACAGTTCAGTGTCCAAGGCAGGGCTTGTTGGTTATGAAGGTCACTACAGAAGAAGACTTTGACCATAGTCCAAGGGCGACCTAGCTAGTTTATTTGAACTGAACCCTCAGTTCAGGCCGTGTCCAGCCCCTCAGCGACTGGAGGGCACGGCAAAAGAACACGGCTTGTCCCCCGCCAGTTCACTCTCTTCCTCAGGCTACTAAACTCAAAAGACTTTCCTCATGAACACAACCCGAGACTCACAAGAAATTGCAGTGAATTAAGTTCAAGTGAAACAGAAGTCACCCTTACCTAATGCTATTTGGGGAAGCTGTGAAGAAAGGGCTTTTTCATTTATTTTATGGCGTCTTCAACACTTTCCTGATTCCATCTGAGATTCAGAAACTCGAGCTCCCCAAAGCATGCTCAAGAGACTGCCAGTTTAAGCATTTAATCTCCACACTCCAGAGAATCATGGCTACGTTAGAGACTAAAATAAATCTCTCGACCTCCTGGAGTAGTTTTCCATGAGCGAGGGCCACTGGAGCCTTCTGCAAGTGGACGGGGGTCCCGGGTGGTGGTAGCTGGGGCAGGGGAATCAGCTCCCTGGCATGCCGCTGTGGAGTCACTGTGGCCCGAGCACACGGAACACTTCCCTCCTGCCTCTCATCATCCAAACTGGCTGGCTCACAAGGGAAGCAAGTCCAACTGTTGGCATCTCCTCCTTCTCCCTGACCTTTGGCTAATCACTAAGAGGTGAGGAGGAGCAGGGAGAAACTAAAACCTCATTATGTCTTTATAAATTATTCCACAAGTTTGATCAGGCAGCCAGTGGAAATACTGGGGGCCAGCTAGAAACGGTGGAGTGTTCTGATTCACATAAGATGAGGTCAAGAGGCTATGGTATGAGGGGCTTCTCAAGGGAAGTATGGTTGTAGGCCTCCTGACGTTGCACTTGGGGCATTATCGATGGATGTCCTTGAATGCAGGCGATCTTCTGCTCTAATACTAGCATAGCTGGAAAGCTGGATTGCTTAAATGAAGAGTACAGGGCTTACCTGACTAATAGTTTGGAAAGCTGATGAATCAGTCAGTATTGCCAAGCAATCACAGGGCATGGAGCAGAGTAAACTGGGAACCGATTGCTTGGTCCCAATTCTTTCTGCCTTCTTTTATCTTTCTCCAGCCTTATCTTTCCCCAAACAATTATAACTCCTCAGGCCTCACCAAACAATTCCATTTTCACATGCAAACGGGCTTGATCCCCCACAGATTATCAACACAGACCCTCCCCTCCCCCACCTCATATGACCAAGTTTCAGTTACCTGCAAATCTTGCTTCTAGCTCTTCACTTTTATTGGGAATGATGTAATTATTAGATGGCACAAAGGTGCAGCAGGGACAGTGTAAACTTATTTTAAATCCCAGGTTTCTGTCTGGAAAACATTAAGTCAAGGAGGTCATTTGGATGCGTGAAAATACCCCTAAATCTGCAATCAACTTACAATAATGTGGGGTCACTGAGCATCTAGGGACGAGGACAGAGGGCGGCTGTAACCTTTATGGTGGAGCCATTCGTGGACGGCATCCGTCACGTCAAAGGAAAGCCATTCGCCTTCTGCTCTCGTCTTGACGACTTTGCTGTCAATGTAGCGCTGGGTTGGAGACGTTAAATCTTTGGATTTGAGAATCTGGAGAAGGAGAGAGAGAGGGAACAAGCTCAGTTGGCAACCGGTCAGCATGACTAACCCGAAGCCATTAACAGTATTCCAAGTCATTATCTAAACTCAGCTCCGCTCTGGTACACCCATGTATTGTCATCAAACGGCACGTGTGCATAAAAGCATGACACCAGGCCGTGTGCCATGAAAAATAGAGCTACTAAGTCAGCTGTGTATTATGATAAAGGTGACATGAACCATAAAGCCAAGTGTCTAAGAGAAAGTGACAGTAATTATTTTACTTTGCTGACATACGCTTTGCGAGATTCCAGCCATAAATTCTATGCTATTAAGTTAGCGGTTTTGTTCTGCTTTTTAATTTGGAGAGCTGGGAGGTGGGGGGGGGGGGCAGGAAGAGTGGGCCAGTCCAGAGGACCCATGCTCACCCTCTAACGGCCCTGAATTATATAAATTTCCTTCTAATAAAGAGAAAAAGTTCCCAACCTTGGTTCTTAAATCCACCCCCATTAACATATGTGGCACGCCTCAGCTTTTGAGGTAAGTCGCTGGCTGGGATTTTTACGCTCCAGGTGTGACTTGTTATGATTGATAAAGATATTCCATATCCTGCAGACAAAGAATGAATTGGGGCAGGAGCAGTCTGGCCCAGTGTGAGACTCTGAAAGCCAACCAGCCTGAACACTGAGACTTCAGAAGGATTCGTTTAGTTCAAAGACATAAAGAGCCACTGAAGGAGGTTCTTGGGTTTCTATAGGAAGTGAACACTTCAGGTTGTTTTTTAAAAATTCTGTCTTTAAATGATGGTGTCTTATGAACCAGTCAAACCAAGATCTCATTCTCTTAGAGCTCTATCAAATCCCTACCCAAACCTGTATCTTGCCTTCCCTTAGTACTCAGGGGCTTATACTGCCCTTCCTGATGTTGAGTCTAACTATCCTGAGCTTGGTTCATACATGTGGGTTGGTCTCTCCAACAAGCTCATATGCTTCCCCAGGGCAGTGATCATATCTTCAATTTGATGCCATTTCCAGGCACAGCGTTCAATTTAATTCAGTGTCTATTAAAGGACTATTCAAATATCCAGAAGTCTTACTTACTCTCCTTTCAACCTTGCAAAAACAAAAATGCATAATCTTCCTGCTGATTTTAAAAGGCACTTTTCTTTCGTATGTGTACATGACTTGTTCAGATAAGTAATTTACCAACAAATGCTTCCTAAAATATTTGGCATTAGGGTGGACTTTTTTTTTTCGAGATGAAGTAAGTTCAGGAAAGGAAAGAGATTCTCATAACGGAACTTTGGGGGGCCCTCAAAAATTTTAGACAAAATCTACTCTACTGGTCTTGCCCTTGAGGGTCGACACACCCCCACTAAGTGAAGACAATCTAGAGGCATTCGTGATTCCACCACAGACAAGAGATGTTCTTGGTAAATTAAAGGAAACAAGTAAACATGGTTTGAGGGCTGGGTGCACTGGGCTTTGGGCTTGGCACACATTATTTCCTTTCATTGAATCCTCAAGATGTTCCTGTAAAGTGGATTAAGGAAACTGAGATTCGGGGAGGTTCACGAACTCATTCAGTGCCTCATGGTGAGCCTGTAGGGAGAGAGGATTCAAAGCAATCCCCTAACTTCCTCACTCTGGTGCTGGATTTTGAAGACCAAAGAGTTATGGGGTCATATTTGAATCACCATTCATCCTTACCCCTTCCAGATGACCAAGAAACATTCAGTGATCGAAGTAAAGATTTTTAAATAAGGTTAAAATAAATGTTGGTACAAAAAGGAAATAAAACATGTGGAATGTATACACAGTTAATCCTGATGTAAACCTCTAAAGATACAGCCTCCCAGCAGGCCAATCCTCTGGAAACCAAACCTTGCCTTGAAAACACTCCCAGGTGGGTAAATAAGACACCATATATCCAATTCATAACAAATGGTATAATTAAACTAACCTAGGATTAAAATGATAAAACAATGGTTGAGATGTGTTCAGGCATTTCCATCTTAAAATTAGTAGAAAATTCAGAACGCGTTTTTCTAATTTTAAATTTCTTCCCCTAGTGGACTGCCTATACTGATACATTATTTCATAATGTCTTTTATATTGCTTCATTCCTAATCAGCACAATGTATGTCTTTTTTTTTTAAGATTTTATTTATTTATTTGACAGACAGAGATCACAAGTAGGCAGAGAGGCAGGCAGAAAGAGAGGAGGAAGCAGGCTCCCTGCCAAGCAGAGAGCCTGATGTGGGGCTCTATCCCAGGACCCTGGGATCATGACCTGAGCCGAAGGCAGAGGCTTTAACCCACTGAGCCACCCAGGCACTCCAGCACAATGTATGTCTTATTCACCTTCATATCCCTAACACTTAGACACAATGTCTAGAACAAAACATTGCTTTCATTGTTGTAGTAATTACATATTATATATATATATATAAAATATATCAAATATCTATGATATTGATCTCTGATATAAGTATCATTGAAGACACAGATTTTTTTTTAATGACCATATTGATCAAATGAACAGAAAAAAACACAAACCAGCAAATCTATGGAAATTCTTCACCTCAGAGAGAGCAGTAAATCTAGAGGATCTTTCTTTCAAAGAAGACCAAAAGAGATCAAAAGATTCTGAAACCTTTTTCTTTTTTAAATCTCATCCTCTAATAAGTGTTTCCTCAGCCACAAAACACCAGTAGGTTCTGATGGTGGACAGCTTCATATTCTCACCTGACTGATAGGTTCTCTGTGTCTTTTCACTGGTTCAAGAACAAGCCCATTTAAGCCACCCAAGAATGACTGCTACTTAGCTACACAATTCTGAAACAGAGTGGTGGCTTTGGTCTTGTGGGTTTGCTGTCTCAAATTTTATGGCCAAGGAGTTCTTAAACTCACTTGTTGCAACTGAACTCCATTCTTTCTTACCAAGTCCTCCATGGAAACAGGAAACAGCTGCTTTCCATCACTCATAGACTATCCCTCATATTCTTGGAGACTATTATTAAGTCCCCCTCAGCATGCCTGCTCTCTCTCTCTCTAAGCTAAATAAACCCTGTTCCCTTAGCCCATATTTAGAGGAGCGATTTCCCAAACCTTTAATCACTTGGGTCTCTAACTGGGATGACTGATGCTCTATAAAAGTATTCCTCCTCCAGCTTCGTGGTGTTGTTTCAGAACTGGCTGGAAAACCTTCTAATCGCATCTGAAAGTCTGAAATCTTAACTTAAAAGGTATCTTCTTTCTAAGAATAGACACCACCTCTCTATTCCCTGGTTATCTTTCATTTAACACGCACACAAAATTAAACGGGAAGGGAAGAAAATCAACCTACTGCTAATATCGATTAGGACTTCCTCAAATTCAAGAGTTTATACAAAAATGACTATATCAGTCACTCTCACTCCATTTTAGCCTTTGCCATCATCTTTCCCAGTCTCCCGACGAGTGTATTGAACGTGAAAAGGACTGGATATGCAGTTGTTGTTTTTTTCTAGAGCCAGAGTGGCTTCTAAATTCCTCTATAGATCGTATCGTGACAAAGATAGTTCAGATGAATACTAGAAGTTCTCTGAACTGGCTTCCACTCAACTAGCCAGATTCACCAGTATTCTCCATTTGTTCTGTAATGCATATTGGCGTATGCTGGGGTTCATTGCTGGAGAACTCCTCTCTAGTATGTTCCGAGAACTTCTGGTCTTACCCGTTGAGTCATATGCTTAGCAAATATCAACTGTACATGTTTCTAAACCAGTGCATGACAGTTGGGCTTGATATTCTAATTTTCCAGGGGAATCAAATGGTCTAGAAAGGATGAAATTCAGGCCCCCAAAGTTAAGAGAGATCTGTTGCTTCTGTGAAAACCAAGGTGAATGCTTAGGAAAATCTTCAGTACAGAAAGGTTGCTTTAAAAACACTTGAAAACAAAACAAAACAAAATACCAGTTTGGTGGTTCCTCATAAAGGTAGACATAGAATTACCATTTGACTCAGTGATTCCACTCCTAGGTATATAACCAAAAGAACTGAAAGCAGGCACTCAAACAGATACTTGCTCCCAATGTTCAAGCAACAATACTCACAATCTCTGAAAAGTAAAAACAACCCAAGTATTCATCAACAGATAAACAAACAATATAAATAAAACATACCATAGACACATATTATTTAGCCATGAAAATGAACAAAATTCGGACATACTACAACACAGATGAATCTTGAAAACATTATGCTAAGTAAACTAGCCGGACACCAGAGGATGAATAAAGATGATTTCACTTCCACGAGGCACCTAGGATAAGCGAATTCATAGAGATAAAAGTAGAATAGAAGGCACCAGATTTGATGGGTAGGGAAACTGGAGAGTTACTGGTTCATGGGTGCAGAGTTCCTGTTTGGGATGATGGGAAATTTCTGAAAATAGTGAGTGGTAGTGGTTATATGACATTGTAAATGTACTTAATGCCACTGAATTGCCTACCTAAAAAATGGTTAAAAGGTTAAATTTATGTGTATTTAACCACAACAGTCTTTCTCTAATTTCAGATGTCAGAGAGACAGCTATAGAAGAAATAACAAAAGGAATAATATAATAAAAACCTAGAAGGAGCCTGGGGCACCTCAGTGGCTCAGTTGGTTAAGTGTGTAACTCCTGATTTTGGCTCAGGTCATGACCTCAGGGTCCTGAGATCGAGTCTCACATCAGGCTCCACATTCAGTATGGAGTCCGTTTGGGATTCTCTCCCTCTCCCTCTGCTCCTCCCCCAGTTCACTCTCTGACATAAATAAATAAATAAATATCTTAACAAACAAACAAACAAATGAAAAACCCTAGAAGGATTCTGTACTTGTGTTGCTCAACACATTGCCCTGAAATTTCTTTCTTCTTCAAAATTTCTTTCTTTCTTCTAGAAAAACTAGAAATTGTAGGTGATGCATAATGGATGTGGTTCATGCAAAAAATACAACATGGATTGGCAGTAGGCAGAGCCATGGAAAAATCCATGGCCTTTTATAAAACACAAAGCATGTAAAGTGTGTGTGTGTGTGTGTGTGTGTGTGTGTTTGTCTTTGGGTATGTATATGCATATACATATATATGTTTTAAGTTAAAATATCTATTTACCTCTCTCACTCACTTGCTCCTGTTTCTATAAAACCTCTGCTTTGACTTTTTTTTTAAATAACAGACCAACAACTGTTTCTGATTGAATTAGAAAGCATACTGAAAATGAAATTTAGCTGCCTCTCGCTTAGCTACCACCCACAGTGGTATGAATGTTACCTTCATTACATTACTGATATACACACATTATCTATAATATGTGCAAAATACCCACATACCGCCTTTGGCAAGGCTCTAAACTCTACACTGAATTACAAAACTTCCTACACAAAAGGATCCATTCATCTCTCTGGCACTGGAAAGCAGCCAATCAGGAGTGGATGGAGGCAAAAGTCACTGATGTTACCCAATAGTTCAGGGCAAAAAAAAAAAAGGAAGAAAGAAAGAAATAGAAGACTAGATGCAAAATTACAGCCAGAGGAAATCTTAGTCTTAAAGGAATAACAATATAAATCAACTCAGGATTTGGTTTAGACACCAAGGGCAATACCTATTCCTCTCCTATGAGACACTGGAAAGAGAGAAAGCAAGCATTAAAAATTCTATTTTACTTTGCATATTCAAACATCAATGGACCTACAGGAGAACTAGGGAGCCAATTCAACCCAGACTTCTAATGCAAAGTTAAATTTAACAATAGGGTTGTAGAGAAAACTCCCAACACTAGGGTAACTAGTTGTTGCTGTTGTTTCAAATGCATTTAATGTTCTTAAGGTACTTAACATTTAAAAGCATTTAAATGTTTGCGGTTACTGGCACAGAGTGATTAGTAAATGCTGAATGAAGAATTTCCTCTGCTGCCCAAGAGCGCAGTCTCTCAGAGGTGCCTGACCTCACACTCTAACTTCCCTACCAATGAAGTATCGGTGTCAGAAAGTTCCCAGAAGGCCATCAGCTCCAACCCATGCAATTCATTCATTGACATCTTGGTCTCTGAAGACTTCTCGTGATGGCAGACTCACGACTTCTTGAGGAAGGCCCTCTCGCTTCTGAATAATTTGTATGTTGTAATCCTTCCTTCTCTTGGATGCGAAATCTCCACCAACTAGTCTTACTTAATAATAATATCATTGCTTCATCTGGGTACTATCATTTCCGGTTTTTCAAGTATTTCCACAGGCTCATGTTTTTCAGTCTTCACAAAAACCCTGTGGTGTGGATATCATGGCCCTTACCATCCAAGGTAACACGACTAAAGGGAAAGAAGCCTGAAGTGCTTACCCGGATGATCACAGCCCTGTAAGACAAGTCTGGACTAACATCCTGGCCTCTACATTCCAGCAGAGAGGGTTTCCCCATATTGTGTTTGTTCTCTGGAAAAAGACATGAAATTCTCTTTCTTTTCTATGTCAGGCCCCTGTCACAGGAGGCGCCTCTCTCAATGGCTTCCTGCAGGACGAGGTTTGAGGTCCTTCCCCATCCTTGTTAAGCCCCCACCTCGATGTTCCTCTTATAATCCCTTCTTCAGCGCACTCGGAGGCCGTCTAGCAGGATGCGGAGAATATTACAGAATGCGCCACATGTGGAAAAGAGGGGCGATTGCTTCCCTTGTTCTGGTCACTATTTTTAATGCAAACTATTTACTTTTGGCAGCAGCCGCATCACACCATTGGGTCATAGTAAACTTTTTATAAGATAAAACCTTTGTCCTGACACAAACCGTTAAGTCAGATTTTCCATCCCCAATCCTTTCTGGAATGACGTGGAATAAAGAGACAGAAATGCAGGGGGGCAAAAAGGGAAGAGAAGGTTGGTTTATCTAGCCGCATGGTTCTCTAACTTCAGCCTACATTAGAAACATCTGGAGTGCTTACTAAATAAAACACAGATTGCTAAATCCTAACCCCCCAGACTTTCTGATCTAATAGAGACGAGATTGGGGCCCAAGAATTTGCATTTCTGACATATTCCTAGGCGATGCACAAGCTGCTGGTCGACTCTGAGAACCAGAGCTCTAGTCTACATTTATGCGATTCATTCTTGAACCTAAATGCAAATTGCACATTATCTCAGTTAATTTTGAACTTCTTATTTGACCTTGACCTTAGTTTTTAGCCTCTTGGGAGCTCTCTGAATCCTATTTGCTACTCAACATATACGTTATTCATCAGTGTGATGGTAACATCAATAAATCACCTAGAGCCAAAACCATAACCTCTTGCTGGATCTTTGGGTCCTTCTTTCCGGGTTGGCCCTGTTTCTTTAATCAACACTCAGTGGTTTAATCAACACTCCTTATATACAGCAGAAAGAATTATTTCACTACTTTGAGGTGTGAGGCCCAGTTCAGTTCAGGAGTCTTGCCCATTTTACCACTGACAATCGAATCTGGTGGTCCGTTAGGTTTCTTTGAAGATCCCCATAGGGCTTGCCAAGTGCCTTTGGAAATTGTTAATGCAACAAAAAGTTTCATAGGCTTTGAAGTCAGGCAAACATAAACTAGCACTTACTGAATTTGTGATTTTCTTATTTATGGAATGGGTTAATAAAACCCACCTTCTATGGTTGTTAATAGAAGTAAATAACACATGGGTAGGGAAAGCATCTATCACATTGCTGGTATTCAGTAAACGTGATTTATTATAATTATGTTCCTTATCTGGTCAAAATCTTCCAGAGGCTTCTACTATCTAGTGAATAAACTCCAGATCCCATAGTTTAGTATTTAAGACATAACTTGCTACCAATCTATCAGCCTAGACTTGCCTCTCATCCCTAGAAATCTAAACCCTATCCCTAAAACGTATATTCCATGTCCCAACTCTGCGTTTAGACTAGAATCCCCATGAGTATGCCTTCCCCACTCTCCCAGTTTTTACTTAAAAACAAAAACAAGCTTAACAATCACAAAAACCTTCTTACTCTTCAGCTCAGTTTTTCAATGAAATGGTCACTTTCACTCTGAAATCCCTTTTCTTGTCCGAGCCCCTCAGCAATCACTGTGTGTGCCAAGTATTCAGCCCCTTGCACACCGGCCTCAAGGGTAATCCTGCCTGTGCGTAAACGTCCATTTCTTCCAAGGGAGTAACCAGCTACTAAAAGAGAGGGAAACATGCACGTATTTACATCCCCATAAGCCCTGTGCTCTAGTTTGCTGACCCTGGAGGCTTAAAGAATTCAGATTCATTTATTTAATTTTAGAGATCTGACTCTCGGGATTGAAATCTTGCTTCCATCAACCTTTCCTCTCCTGCAAAAAGACAAACAGAACCCACTCCCGAAGATGTTTCTTGGCTTTTCTGCAGGAGGAACAGGTGATTCTCTGATATACCCTTTGCATTGACTGTGGAGGAGATGTTTGTCCACATGAAAAAAAACCAAAAGCAACCTATAAGTTATATAATATTTTATATGATCAGTTCATTAGTTTGGTTATTGACTCATTTGTTGAATAATTGCTGGACACCTTATACGTGTATGAGTCTTCATTTATTCATCTCTTCCAATGTATTTCATAGCTCACTTCTCCAGGCTAGTTCAACCGCTCTGAAGCACTTGTTGTGAGCAAGGCATTACCCTTCTGTCCGGGACAGTAAGATGGTCCCCGTTCCTAAAAGAGTCCATGCTCTAGTAAGGGAATGGGGTCTCCCAACAACAACTGAAAGCCCTGCCTTCACGGGCCACAGTGAGGTCATGTTGCAGGGCATGACCGGGAGCAGGGAGATAACTATCACCAAAGTGACAGGTAACTACTAACGTCGGAAAGGCTAGCAAGAACCCTGGGCACTGTGAGAACACAGGCCACATCACAGAGACGTCCTGGCTCATTACAAAAGAGAACAAATAAATGTCATCTTCCTTTCTCTGCAGGGCTCCTTCACCCATCCTAAGCACCGGAAGCTTGAACTTAGGGAGAGTTTGCCCCGGAAGTACATTAATGTACTTGGTACATTAGCTCTTGGAACAGAGCACTACAAACTGGGTGGTTTAAAAGAGCAGAAATGAACTCTTTCACGGTCCTGGGGGTCAGAAGTCAGAAAGCAAGGTGTTGGCTGGGCCATGTTTCCTGGGACACCTCCAGAAGGGGATCCTTTCTTACCTCTCTCAATACCTGGTGTTTTGCTGGCAATCTTTGGCATTTGTTGGTTTGAAGCTACCTAACTTCGATCTCTGCCTTTGTCTCACACGGCATTGTCTCTGTGTGTCTCTGTCTTTACATGGTCCATCTTATAAGAACACTGATCATACAGAATGAGGGGTCTACCCCCTACCACAGTAGGACCTCATTTTGACCTAACCGATTGTATCTATAATGACTGTATTTCCAAGAAAGGTCACCTTCTGATGTCCCGGGGATTAGGACTTCAACATGTGTTTTTTGAGGGAGCACAATTAAACTATCACAATAAGTGTTCGTATGTTACACTGGGCTGAGTATGTTCCAAATGCTCTGACCATGAAGTCCTTCAAAACAAAGGATGTTCTGGCTCTTTCTTATTCTTCCACAAAGTATGCCACTGAATTTGCACAGTCCGTTCTTGGCAAATGCTTGTTGACTAGCAGACTTCATTAGAAAGACACACACAATCAAGTGATAAATAAGCTCTTGAACAATCCATATTTTACACTATCAATTTGGAATTTTATGCACACACATCACAGAGATTATGTGTATGTGTATCTATATACCATATTTTATGTATATGACAAGGAGAAGAGAAAGAATTATCAGTGTAAGCAACTTTATACTGTCTTTTCCTTTTCTATTGAATCTATTTCACTGTGGAATGAAAATAAGGGAGAAAAAGCAAGAAAGGAATTTTCAATTAAGAGAAAGTAGGGCTTTATGGAGAATCAGAAGTAGAGAAATGGTTTCTTTTCTTCCCCTGAGGCATAAATGTAGCTCTCTGTTCCTGCTCGCCTGCAGGCTCCTTGAACAACGCTGGGTCACTTTAGGGTGCTTAACACACAGACAGACCACCTGATGATCCTTCAGAAGTGGCTTAACGGACCCAATACTTATCTTGCTTCTCCCATCGCCCTGTCTTGTAATTGCCCTGGCTGCTTTGAAATCGCATCCCTCTAAGAGGAGGTGGTAATGTATACCTCACAAGAGCTTCTAGAGGGCCTGGAGAGTAGACTCCCATGGAGTACAGATCAGCTTCAAAAGAAAGACACACATAAAAATACAGTGTCTCTGGGTCTCAGATATCTACATTATTGTGTCACTATAGTAAGTCTTTCTCTGTAAGGCACAGAGTTCCTGTATTATACATATCCGTGTGCAATTAGGATAAAGAAGGGCATATATAGATCTCTAATGACCTTTATGGAAATGTCGCCAGAGAGGTCTTCAAGCTACACATATACACACAAACACACATACACGCGCACACACATAGGAAAGCCTTGCCTCTGTGATGAACACACCTTATAATTCTCTATTGTTTTCTTCCACTTTTTTTTCACTCTCTACAGATGGGCCTTTGTGCTGACTGCCTGTATGCATAAACAAGTAAATTCATTTCCACAGGTCTGAGGGATGAAGGAGTCCTTTGTGTGAACACAAAGTCTCTCAGATGTCACAGCTCAATAGCATTCAGAAGACCATCACCTACGAATCACACAGCAGAGGAAAAAAAAAGATTCAGCTGGGCAAAAGTCACATCGGTGCAGGCTAGAAAGAGACGTGTGCAGGCCAACAGTTAGTGACAGCATCTGAAGGGAAACTAGGTCAAGACCTCAAGTCACGTCTATCCTTGAGGCTGGACCACACAGCCTAGGACTGCGGATTTTGATAATTCCAGTTGTTTCCTGCTGTGGGAAGAAGGAGTCTCCCCAACAAGACTGAAAGCTCTCTGGGGCCATATCTTCTGATTTTTTTTTGATTGATCTCCCTTTCCAAGTCCACTCTGACTTGACACCAACACACACATACTTGAAAACCATACTTCTAACACCCTTTCCTACTTCCTGGCTCCCAACAACACATATGGCCTACATTACAATTTAAGTCCCTTCTTAGATTCAGTTGAGAACTTTAATTTAGGGGGTGAGATTATAAAGCAATGAGTCGAAAAATAAAATAATGACTCCGGTTTTTCTGCAGACATAGAGTTTATGGGTTACCTAAGAATATCAGTTTCACGAATCTCTTATGTAATATTTTTTTTTTAACCTACATCATTCTTATCCACTTAACCAGCACTAGCTCTGAATAAATAACAAAAAAATGGGTAGATATATGTTTCTTTCTCGATAGTTAGATATCTTTAAAACAAATGTAGCAGAATTTCCAAATCCAAATAAAGGAAAAAATATTTCTCAGAAGAGTCCCCCTCATGGTATTACACACTTATTTCACAACATTTCCTTGCACTTGAATCTCATTTTGAAATACGTCTTCAATTCCTTGGAAAACATTTGTTGAACACCCACCGCGTACCGCGTACCGTTCCGGGAATCTGTCCCCAGGGGTGAAGGTAAAGCAGATAGAGGAAGGGCAGAAGATCAAGTGCAGCCAAATGATGAAGGGCCTGGAGGCGAAGCATGCAGTGGAGAGTGGGGGTAGGAAATGTTGGGAAGAGGGGCCCTGAGATGTCAGGGTGGCCACGAAGGACCATGTGGGAGGAGGGCACAGTGGCCAGAGCTTAGGAGGGAGTAAAGGCAGGTGTCTGAGGTGTAGCCAGGAGGAGGAGGCGCGGGGGAGGGGCCCGAGTGAGGGCAGAAAGCGCAGGGGGCGGTGGTGCTGGAGGCCTAGCGACAAACAGGCCCACACACAGTAAGGGCTTTGGCTCCTTGGTGACGTGAGGTGAGAAGCCATCACAGGGCTTTCAACAGGGGATTGAGATCTGACCCACATCTCAGTGGGAATCAGTCTTAACTACACACACACACACTCTAAGGAGGTCAGGGGGCACCAGCCAGGCCAGGGGGCCACACCTGGACCGGCCAGGACTCTACTGCAAAGGCTAGAGGCAAAAACTCCTTGGATGAGAGTAGCAGCCGCAGAGATGAGAAGGGGCTGGATTTCAGATCTGTCTTTGAAAACCAGCTATCACGTAGGAAAATTAATTACTTTTCAATTTCCTCTTCACCAGAACTTTGGCAGTTTCCAAAAATTAACACCACCTTTCAGAGGTTCGGATCTGTTTCCATTGAAGGAATTCCCAATTATATATTTATAGGCTCTGAACCCAGATCTAGAGGAGAGGTTTTCAAAAAAAAAAAAAAAATCCCGAGCACTGTGAATATCAAGAAATAAACATACATCCTCCCTCGGAACCATCTTTTGCCCTAGTGAAGGTTGTCCAACAGTTGGCAGACATTAAGATTTTTTAAAACGGAGCCTTACGAAGCAAATAAGGAGCTGCTCCCCACGAGCCCGCCCTGCCCCCCCGATAACAGGAAGTCGGTCAGATGAGGCCTCATCCGACCAGACATGAGCGACAAAATCACACAGTGGTGTCATCATCACAAGCCATGTCTAGGGGAAATATAAACCATGTTCTGGATGATAAGCAAAACCCTGATAATAATGCACTCTCCGTGCATCCAACATGCCAGACCCTTCATGTGCATCTCCTCCCCGTGACTCGTTAGAACCGTGATCTCCATTTTATGATGAAAAACTGAGGCTCGGAGACATGTGTGGTTTGTAAGACCAAAACGCTAATAAATAAGAAGAGGCAGAAGATGAACCCAACCCCCTACCCCTACCCCTACCCCCACCCCCACCCCGCAACACCCCTCCACAAAGATTCTCTTCTTGCCTGCCTGGAGCTGCTCCTCAGCAGCAGAGTGAGGCCAACAGGAGCGGAACTGAGTTGAAAATAGTATTTTAGGAGGCGCTGAAGCGAACTCCCGGGGCAGCCACCGAGAGCCTGACCCCACAGCAATGGAGACCGGAGGCAGTTTTCGTTTTTACGAGACTGTGAGCAGATCAAAAATGGAAGAGGCTGTTTCTTACAAACGTTCAAACCCGACGCTTTGGCAACTATAGTAATAATATGAGAGTAACCATTGAGTCGAAGTACATTGTGCTAGGAGTTTCCACGCATCCCGTGTTCACTTTACGAAGTCCTGGCCAGGGAGGTGTTTTTACGCACATTTTACTGATGTGGAAATTGGCTCAGTGATGTGACTTCCTCAGACTCTCCGGAGGGGCGAAACCACACCTTGAACTCCCGCTGGTCCCACCCCAGGGCCTGCGTTCTTCCTGCAAGTGTGGGCAAGTGGTCCAGAGCATGGCCTGTGGGGCCAGACTGCCCGGGTTCGAATTCTACCTCTGCAAGGGCCTGGGCAAGTTACTCGCCTTCTCTGCGCCTCAGTTTCCTCTTTTGTAAAATGAGGATAAGAACCCACCTCAGAGGCTTATTAAAAGGATTGAATGACTCCATCTATATAAAACACTTAAATCGTGCCTAGCATACAGTGTGCCCTGTGTATTGGTGATAATTATCAATATCATTACACAATCATATTCCACAAAAGGAACGTGGAATTATTAGTAACTATTGCATGACTATCCATGTTTCTTTCAATACAGTGGGGGGACTACTATTCGCACAACTTTTGGGGTGCCATCTGCTCTCAAGGTTAACATTGAGTAACATCATGACTTAACCCGAATGATAACAATCCGATTTCCTCATGAGGCAAGCCTGTCGTTCGATCAGTTTGAAAAAACCAGAGATATTAATAGCCTTGTGCAAACAAAGTGTTTATTATATATACCTCATGGCTTTTTTTTCTTTTTTAAGCGGGTTACTCTACTGTGTGTCTCCAATGTGGCGCCAGAGTCAGGATCAGCATTAAGGGGATTGTATGCTGTAAAATTCTGCACAACAGAAGCACAGTATAACTTTTTTTTCAGTAGCACTTTTTGCAAGTCTAACTTAACAGACAGTCGGTTTTTTTGGCTGACTTCTTTTTATTTTACACACCCTTGGGCAATATGAGAAATGAAAACTGAACTCTGTGTGTGTGTGTGTGTGTGTGTGTGTGCATAGGAACACGTGCATGTGCATGTGGTTGGGGTTCGGAAAAGGGGGCAATTCTTATTAACCCCATCAATGCCATGCTCCCCACAGTGAGGGAACCTCACATTTCGTTTTGCCGCCTTAGAGTCCCTTCAAAAGCAGACTCAAGCCATTAACCTTGCATTTTCACTGTAAAGCCTCAGGGTGTGCATATTTTAAAATATTTTGCAGAGATTATATATGTATATATAAAATTATACACACACACACATATATATATAAAACATACATATGTATTCTATATATTGCATATATAAGATTCAGAATTCCTCTGAAATCCACTTGAGTTTATTTTGTCTCAGCACATTTATCTTCTACTAACCAACAGGCACCCATCAGCAGACTGTACTCTCCCAAGCTATCTGCCGCCAACACTAAAGGTCTCATACCAGCGCCATGCAAGCAGATGACCTTTTTCTCCCAATGTTTTATGATATATGAGCTCATGATATCACCTTGTCTCTCAAGGAGTGATTTTGCATGATTTTATTAGTGGCCTGAAGCTAACAAATTAATCTTAAAAATAATCTGGCAACTGACTTGGGCAGGTAATTCTGTTAGGGCTCTTCCTCTTCAAGGAATCAAAGGTTTTGAAGCCAAAATCGAAGAGATGACATGGAAGGAATTGAACCAGGACATGTTGAGCGCCCACTCTCCATCTGGGAGGTAGAGACATTGTTTAATGTCACCCTTCCAATAAACATCAAGCTAATCAGGAACTGTTAAGGAAACTTAGGTCACAATACTCTTGCCATTGAGCCTGCTACCATGTTGCCTTGTAAAGGGTGAAAAGAGACCATAGATGAAGCCATCGAAGCCCGGGGTATTAGCACAGACCCAACATGATTAAAGAAATCGCTGTGCATATTGATTAACCAAATCTGCTCTGATCTCAGTCTGATATATTCAGATATCCCTGCTGTAAATATTGCTGGGCTCAAGGGAATCTCTTGATTCAGACAGATGGTTTCACCCAAGGAGTCCAACCCAGATGCCAGGCTGCCCCCCCCCCCAAACTGTCACAACTCCCCCTCTGGGGGGAAAAAAAATGAATTCTGAGGCATTTCTCTGGATCCTCCCAGCTTTTGCTTTAAGAGTACTTTGGGAATATCTCTATTAGTGGAAAGACTGTACTGATGAGACACAGTGTCAGATAACAGATTGTTATTTGAGGCCATGAAATTTTGGGGTAGCTTGTTAATCAGTGACTAGATTGTCAAAACAGTCATGAAGGTACAAGTCTTACTATCCTAGAAGTGGTCAAGTTTGAAATGCGCAGTTAGTTTGGAAAGGGTGTGAGTTAGTGAGGGGAAGCTAGAAATATCTGAAAGCTACAAGGTCCTTTGAGGTCAGTATAGCTAACGTTAAGTATTGGTTGGTGGTCTCATGGCACCATGAAGTCATGACTGCCCTTAAATAAGTTATTAATTTCTTGGACCCTCATTTCTTCACTTGTAAAATTCGGAATTTTTCCCAGTCCAAGATGGCAGGTGCCTTTGTTCAAGTCGGTGATATTCATTTTGAAGAACATTTCTCTTCCCTAGCTATTCTCTCTCTTATAACTCTGGGCATGATTTTAATCGTAAACGTAGGAGCAGGTTAATCAGAGAAAGATGTGTTCAAATTTCCAAATGAGCTGAGAGCTATTTTCAAGATTGTAGGTTCGAAGGCATTCCCAGAGCACTGGAGCTTTATCTGATCGTATTCCAATAAAGGCTGCCTTTGGCATAAAGCTTTAAAAAAATGGTAAGGGTCATTCCCATTTGGAAAAGGTTCAGTTTGTGTCTTTTTTCCCCTCTTCTTTTTCTTCATCTATCAAAGTGCTTTATCCCCCTCATATTCCCTCCAGCATTGGTGTAGACTTGAAGTCATTGCACGATTCCACCAGTATATGCTATTTACAGTCCATCGACATCAGCAAAGTCAGAGCAGGAGGACAGTAAGGCTTTATTTTACCACCATTCATCAAAGTTCTGACAGACTATTCTGTAGAGAGAGGAGAGCCGTGAGAACTCCGAGTCCCCTCGCCAAGCTAAATGTGACTTCCACAGAAGCTCGGGTGTCCTAAAGCTCCCAGGAGAGGAGAATCAACACACACACAGCCCCAGACAAGACAAACTGTGAACTCACTCACAGAAAAGCTATCTTATCCAGCCTGGTATTCTGACTCTAGAAGGATACCTGTATAGATCCTACGGATACTTGGGGGAGCACCAGCACCTACCCATGAACTTGCATGTGCACATACTTATACACACACATTCTCCCCCTGCATAAAACAAATGCCCTGAGGAATTCTAATAAATTATCCATTCAACCATCTGAACAGCCTGAGAACCTATTCATAGTCCTCCTGCCCTTCTTTTTCTAGGGAGTAGAATGCCAGTTGCGTGTCAAGTATACAGTAATCAAAGGGCATCTGGAAATTTCAGAGGCTTTGTTCTTCTGAATAGTGGAGCTCTCCAAATAGCAAAAGATCTCCTCTTGTAAGCACCAAGCCTTGCCCCCACCCCCACAAGATAACGTGTCAGCAGTTTCAGACGTGAAACTCTAAAATTTTATTGCATGTATTCAGTTTCCTGAATATCATCTAACCTTACCTTCGTAATTCAAGGCTCTTAAAGCACCAATTTCCGTACCGGGGCTAGAAGAGGGGAAAAAAAAAAAATAAACTCCCTCTTCTAGAGGGAGTTTATTCCTGAAGGCTGCAGAGATGCCACATGGCTGCTGAAGGCAAGTGGAAAGTCAGAGAACAAGCCAAAAATGGGACTCCAAATAAAGACACCACAGCAGACGTCAGGAGCCCGGTGGGATGCCATAGCTGTCAGGGCTGGGTTAGCTATAAACAGGGCAGGATTTAGAAAAAGGGCCTGCAACAAGCACCACATTCATTCTATGATCGGATTTTCGGGGCCAGCATCATCGAGGTGCGTGGGCAAAAATCCAAGTCTAAAGGATCATCCGCTTCTGTCAAAGCATCCACCCCCAGCCCTCCCCTTCTAATTCAGCGCTTCTGATTTCTTGTGGTCCTAGAGACGACCCCCCTGGTCACTAGTGAATAAACGGCCAAAGGCTGCCTTTCCATTAATTCAGCTGTGTGTGTGTGCTTTGTGTCTTCTGTGACGGTGGTCAGGGGTCTCTGACTTACTTCCTAGCCGTGTTTCTGGAGGGGAGACTGCTGCCTTGCTGAGCTCCCCAGAGATGAGGAATTGTTTCCTTCCTTCCTTGACCCCTAAAACCACCTCCTTCCAGTTCCTGTTTTCAGGGACAGAGAACCAGCCCATGCTCACCCTCTTCACACAACACCCTTCTGTCTTGGGCTGTTCCTCTTCCAACTGGGGACTCCGATCTGAAGATCTTACTACTCCAGTGATGGGAGAGCCCGTGTGGCAGTAACCTTCCAGAAGGTACACAGCCACTAAGAAGTCACTGAGGAAGAATTCACGAAAGGTCCTCTACATGACCAGCCTCGAGGGACACATCCCTTCCTGGCGATGAGACGGTCTCCGAGAGTAAGGCAAGTGCTCAAGTTAATTCTGCCCTTACCAGAGGCCACTCCTTGGAGCACAGGGTCAGGGGCCTAAGAGTAACAGTGACTTGGCAGCTTAGCTTAGAGGCAACAAGATGTAAGAGATCCTGCCTTCAACTGATTGAAGTCAAACCACTGAAATGGAGCCAGGGAGGATATTCCATGATGCTACCCTCCATACACAAGACACATAAAGGCAATTTTTAAAAAATATTTTATTCATTTATTTGACAGAGAGAGAGAGATGACAAGTAGGCAGAGAGGCAGGCAGAGAGAGAAGGGAATCAGGCTCCCTGCTGAGCAGAGAGCCCCTTGAGGGGCTCGATCCCAGGACCCTGAGATCATGACCTGAGCTGAAGGCAGAGGATTAACCTACTGAGCCACCTAGGCGCCCCATATAAAGGCAATTTAATTGAGAAAGAAGAAAAGAGAGAACATGGAATCATGTTTTTGGTGGGTTTTTTTTTTTTTTTTTTTAATTACCTTGAATTATCTATCTGGCTACCTTTGCCCTAGCTTCTTTTTCCGAGAACCCAGTCTTTGTTTTCCCTCCAGACACCAATCCACTCTCTGGCTGGCCTGGTTTCTCTTGTTTTCCTTCTCTTCTGGCTGATACCCAGGCAAAGAGGAAGGGAATGCAAGAGGTGTAGTGAGAAGCGGGCACCTGGGGTCACAGCGGAACTGGGGTGGCCGCCCTGCCCCTTCCTAGCTGTGTTGGTCCTGGCCAAGGGACTTACTTCCTCTTTGACTCAGCATCTTCCTCTGTGAAAAGGAGGAAGAACACAGTAGTCAAAAGAATACCTTCCATGGGTGAATGCGGTCAAAAATGTCGAAATTTCCAGTAATAAGATAGATAAGTCCTGGGGGTACAAGATAAAGCATGGGGACTATAGCCAACCACGCTGTAGCAGGTATTTGAAAGTTGCTCAGAGAGTACATCTTGAAAGTCCTCACCACAGGGGGGGAAAATTGTGTAACTATGGGAAGTGATCGATGTAAACTGAACTTACTGTGGTAGACATTTTGCAATACAGACATACGTCAAATCACTACATTGTACCCCTTAAACTAGTATCATGTTATACTGCTATTATATTTCAGTCATTTCTATAAAAGAAAAGAATACCTCACCATGCCAGCCTCGCAGTAGAATTGTGAGTATTAAAGGAGACAATACTGAAAACATGCTTAACAGAGTCTCTGGTACTCAGGAAGCCCACGCTGACGCTATCGTAGGTGACCAGAAGCAATGGCTGCCCTCATGGTGCTCTCAGAACATGCACCAAGATTTGAGGTCCTCCAAGAAGAGGTCCTTGGGCATTCATTTTAATAAGTAAGAATTAGCTTTCAAGAACACACATGTAAACTAGTACTTGAAGACTCTTTTTAGAACTTTTAAAACCTACTCTCTGCAACGTCATACAGAACATTGATTAACATGGTAATTCCTCATTCTCATAACAAACACAAAGAAAATTCTCATCCAAAGTATCGATGTTTCCAAGTGATTAGAGTCCAGAACAACTAGAAGTTTCTGCCTACAGATGTCAATATCTTTCTTTTCCTCAAGTAAGTCCCATTTTTAGTCATACAGTCACCCATGCCTCCTCCTTAGCATCATGGTGCTCTGCTGTGTTCTTGACCCTTAGTTTCCCTCCAGACACTGTCCCTGGAGGACGAGCTTCTCCCAGTCTCCTCTCACCCCCAGTCTCTCCCGAGCACCCATCTACATGGGGCCCTCAACGGGCCCCTTCAAGGCTGTGTGTTTGAATGGGTTTCTCCTCTGTCGAGAATGATCGTCCCTCACCCTGTTTTAACCGATGCTTCTCAAGGCCCTGGTCCGATGTCAACTCCCTGGTGAAAGCTCTTCAACTCTGCCCTCTACACATACCATTCCTGTCACCCTACGACCCACGGAAGTCACTCGTGCACAGGTCTGCCTCCCTCCTCAGACTCAGGGCTTTTTGAACAGTGTTTCCAAGTGCATTCGAATCACCCCAAGGTCTTGTGAAAACCGTGGATTCTGCTCTACGTTGTGTTTGTTCTGACTCAGCAAGGCTGGGATGATGCAGGAGGTTCTGCATCTCCCTCAGCTTCTAGACAATGCAATCTACTGCCCTGTAATCCACTTGAGAAGCTTTAGGAGCCTTTCAGAAATGTCAGTGACTTGGCACTTCCTCTTCATTCTCCTTCTCATCATCTTTTTTTTTTTTTTTTAAGATTTTATTTATTTATTTGACAGACAGAGATCCCAAGTAGGCAGAGAGAGAGGAAGAGAAGCAGGCTCCCCGCTGAGCAGAGAACCTGATGCGGGGCTCGATCCCAGGACCCTGAGATCATGACCTGAGCCGAAGGCAGAGGCTTTAACCCACTGAGCCACCCAGGTGCCCCGTCATCATCGTCTTTTAACACAGGTGCCCAGCACCTGTACTTAGAGAGATGAAAGCGATGTCAGGGCTGCCTGAAATAATGCAGGGCAGAGGCAGACAGGAAATGGGGGCGGGGGGAGCTGGACAGAGAAGGAGGTTATCGAAGGGGCAGGAGATAGGAAAGAGGGGACAAAAGGAGGGAAAATTATAGGGAGAGAGAGGACAATAGAAAGGCAACACTGTCTGACTTTCCAGGTTGAGGAGGTGGATTTCTGGGTGCCATCCCTCCCGGGGGGGGGGTGCCCCAGCCATTTATGCCACCAGAGAAAGGTGCTCAGACCTTCACCACTTCCTCCTAAAGGTTCTTCCTTCCCGACCGATTGAGGAATGAGGTACCGAGAGCAAAGGAATAACAAATGAGAGTCTCCCTCACGACTGTGAGTGTCCAGAATGGTTTTTGTCACAACGGCAGAAAGGATTTTTACCTGAAGACTTCAAACTAACTGTTCACCAAACCACGTACACGAAAGTTACCTGGTAGAGTTCAATCCGTTGCTCGGGCACTCTGGCTTTCGGGTTCTGTAAACGAAAGACTCTGAACTCTGCTTTCACCAAGTTGGATGCATTCTTCTCCATCGCCGAGACGTCGAAGCGGACGATTCTGAAGTAGGGTCTGTAGAAAGTGGGCGGGATGGCATCTGTAAAAAGGGCAATCATTGAAAATGATAAAATCCATTATTCTCTCAAAAAGGACCCTGAGGCACGAGATCGTCTCAAGAAAACATACGGGAAATATCTACAGAAGGATTTTGTTTCCAAGGGCCAACTTAATACCATTAACAATTTAACCAGAGGGGGGAAAAATAAATAAACATGTGCATTTGGTTACAGGAGTCACAGATTAATAGAGATTAACAAACCACTTCCAACTCCGTTCGAGGGCATGCCGTGAACCCCATCCTTTGAAAGTTGACAGAGCCGTGGAAAATCCTAGACGGTTTGAACTGGAGCAAGATTGTGACAGTTGATGCCTGGAGAGAGCTGTCGGGCTTACATACACTTTAATCAGATGTGCCAAGAAAATAGCTCCTAATGGCAAGCAGTCTGCCCATGGATTTTTTTTTCCTTGAAGTTTTGGCATCCGAATCCTCTGCTCTATCCAGGTTCGTGCATTGCATCTTTTTTGGCTTCAATAGTTTGGTTTTTTCACACACATATGACCAAATATACCCTCTAGTTAAGTTAATAAAATTTGAATTTAAAAAGTTGATAATAATAACATCCAAATACAAGTTATCTGGTCTAATGAGGAGGAAGAGAGGAAGAGTCCGCCCCAACACCTTCAATTCTAAGCTGAAACACACAGAGGCAGATAGTACACAACAATTTCAAGTTCACGGGTTGCTGGAGGTTTGCTGTTATTTTACAGTCATTTGCCACTGCCTTTGAACAAGCACGTGAGCTTCTCCAACAAAACCCAAGTGGGTCCCCATCCCAGCCACGCAGTTCAGACACGGCATCCGTGTATGGAGCCTGTACACTGCGCAAATCACTTGTTCCAGATTTTTCTACAATTCTCCTCCCAGATCTTCTGCAAACTTTCCTTCATTATTCTGGAATGTTTCATCCAAATCGGGTAGCTCCAGTCCTTTCTACCCTCTTCTCGAATGTGTAGCTTCGTTACAACATAATCATTCACAGTTGTTTATGGCTTTTTACAAGTGTTTTTATGACTTCTGCATTATGTTTGTTTATTTTGTTTTCCCCCGTGGAAATTTTGAGAATCTTGAGGGCAGAGACCAGATTTGCCAGGTCTTCCTCCCCACCCCTGCAAACCCCACAGCCCTGGACAGGGCCCCCTGCACACTTGGAATTCACCAACCATCCCCTGTTGGCACGGTTGGTCATCAGTAGGAGTCTTGAAAGACTCGGCCATCTGGCTATTGGCAAGACTAACTTCTTATTAAATAAACGAGCCATCTTGCCGATCTTCAAATAGAAATAAATACCTTTCATGATTTCTTGGGAAACCGGTGCCCTGACGATGAGATTGGAACAGGTAACAAGTCACTATACATTGTGTATATAAGTAGCTTGTGATTAAATGCATAATTAGGCTTCCTGTTCACAGTTACTTTGTAAAGTGATAACTAGTTAGATTTCCTCATTTCCCCCCTCTTGTCCATTCCCCCAAATTTGATTCAGCAGAGAGATATGGCTAGCGTTGAGATGGGGGAAACACCACTCACTTGATGTCACTCTGGAATCTCCCATGTGCAAGATTTTCCCTGAGAAGCAGAAAAAAAAAAAAAAAGGCAAAAACATGTGACCATTTGCTGATCTTAAGAGCTCAGCACTCTTTTCCCTCAAGGGGGTTTACCCCATCCCTCTCCCCGCGTCCTGGGACTCCCAGAAAGCCACTTTTGGGGAAGGGGTGAATGCCCAGCCACGCTCCGCACCATGACTGCCAAAGGACCTTGTGAATGGAAGCTTTGTAGCTCGTGAGCCAGGAGTCTCCGAAACAAACAAACAAACAAAATAAAAACCCCCAAAAATCTAAAGCATCCAGGTGTCAGAGAAAAGAAAGTATTCATGCGGACACAGCGATGGCCCAGCACACGACAACTGTGAGGGAGTCGGGGGACGGTGTTCAGGTGGACAGACATGTCTTCAAGCAACCCGGTTTTCTGGACCCCCGAGCCCTGCAATTTGAAAAGGTCACACTGCTGGGCTGCTGGGAAGAAATCGATCTTTCTCTCCTCTGGAACATGCCCCCCCCCACCCCCGCCAGGTGATTGGACCAGCTGGTCATGGCCTGACCAGCTGAGCCACAAACAGGCGGAGGCCCAGCCCAGAAGCTGGAGCCAGGCTGGAGCCAGGTTCTCTGGCTTCCTACACCCTCCAGGCTGGCCAGAACCTTCTACAGGCCTAATGGCTGAATTCGTCTTCCCATGGCCCCCCACCATTAGACAGCAGAAGCTTCAGACACGCTCTGAAGCAGCATCCGGAGGAGCAAAGCCCATTCGGCGCGTTTTCCCCTCCATGTTCTGCGGAAGCCCCACAGGCCGGTTCCTCTTCCCCAAACACCCACCGTTCACACCCACCCGCCCAATCTCATCCCTCCATCGAGTTTGTAAATAAGTGCTCTTGAGATTTATTTTTATTCTCTTTTGTGTTTATTAAACTTGGAGCAATTCTCCCCCCCCCCCCCCCCCCCCCCCCCCCCCCCCCCCCCCCCCCCCCCCCCCCCCCCCCCCCGCCTTTCTGGTCTTCTGCCCAAACTCACTCTCTCTTTTTATGGCTGCTTCAGACCACGAGGTCAATTTTGTTTCTTCTTCTTCTAAGCAAATTGTCCAATGATCCTGTCCGAGGCTTTTGAGCTCTAAAGGGGCGTTTGCAAATATTTACAGGAGCAGCTTGATGGTTAAGTGCAGCTGTTCTGCTCGGCTCCCTATACACTGGCGAACGGCCCTCCGCCCCTCTGGCTCTTAGAACCCCTTCCGCTAGTTCTGTTTCAAGACCTGATAACACAGATCTGCATTTGCGGGGGGTGGGGGGCGGTCTTGCTTTAGAAGCAGAAGGAGCTCAGACACCAGGAGAGGCCCCCAGAGCAGCCCCCACCAGCAACTCTACTTTGGTCTCTAACCACAGGGAAGGGACCCGGCCAGGAGGAAGCCGCAGCCTCCCCCACACCCTTGCTCTAGGACACGGGGCCAGGAGATCCCTCGATAAAGACTGTTGACCAGAAAGAACTGACGACTGCTTCCAAGGGCCAGCTGCAGCTGTCCCCTGCTGTCATCTGCTACGGGACGCAGCCCCCTGCCTGGCTGAGGAACTTGAGTGACTTGGCAAATGTTTCTGCATTGGGGCGGGGTGGGGGGGGGGGTAGAGAAAGAGTCACAGCAAATTGCTCTGGCCTGGGCTGTGACCCTGCCCTTGCCTCATAAAAGCTTCTGTAGGCCCAGTGTGGGCAGGGCCGACAGCGGGCCATCGACACCCAGCCGGGGGACGGGGCCGGCTCGCTCCCCGGGCTCGGGGCGCCAAAGCAGCCGGGTGGGGATGTAATGGCTTATGCAGCCCTAATCCACCCACTTCGCCTTGGAGGGATGGAGCTTTTTCCTCTGCCTTCTCCAAGAACTCATTTCCCCCGTTGGAATGGGAGTTCTCCCCAAAGTCCTCTGTAATTCCAATCCCAGCTCCTACTCCCCAGCCAGGTGGTCAGGTACTTGGGTTTGACCTTTGCCAGCTTACCCACACTCACATCCTGTTTGGCTCCTGCCTCTCCATTTCTGACCCACTTTTTTTTTTTTTTTTGGTTCAATCAAATTGATTTTCCTGCAACCCTTTGGATCAGACCACCAGGCTGATTCTCTGCCTCCTCCCGTGCTCTTTCCCGCGGGCCTGCTTCTCAGGGAAAATCTTGCACATGGGAGATTCCCAAATGACATCAAGTGAGTGGTGTTTCCCTCATCTCAACCCTAGCCATATCTCCCTGCTGAATCAAATTTGGTGGAATGGACAAGAAGGGGGAAAATGAGGAAATCTAACTAGTTATCACTTTACAAAGTAACTGTGAACAGGAAGCCTAATTATGCATTTAATCACAAGCTACTTAAATAAGCAATGTATACTGACTTGTTATCTGTTCCAATGATTTAATAATAGCTTATTATGTATTATCTTCTCCTGAAGTAAACGCCTCCAGTCCAGGAATCTTTACATACAGTTCTTTGATTCATCACAGCCCAGGGCCCGTGGCATGGACGTGTGACCAGATAGTCACACAGAGTTCCCATGCTCAGAAAAGCGTCATACTCGAGTTTAATGCTCTACAGTCACCATCTTGAAATCCTTAATAATTTCATCTTTGAATTGAGGTTTTAGAAGGGAAGTCTGATGGGACAAATGAGATGTACACAGGGGGCGTAAAGCCTTGGCTCAAAAGCTATTCCATCTCTCATTACCTGCGGGCCTTCCTATGATCAGTCTTCAGCCCGCTAGCCCTCACCCCTCTAAGGCCCCCAGCCTCCCCTGGGAGAGTCGGGGTCAGGCACACACCATTGAACCCTCTCAGGGCAGCGCATCAGCTGTTTCCACCTGAGGCTCACAGCGTTGCCGTGCATTCAGAGGGCAACTCTTGCCCACTGTGACCCAGGTTACCACGCACCCTGCAGGTTTGCAAACCTATGGGCTGGAGTGGCAGTCTGGAGAGGCCAGGCTCAACACGGCATCAGTCTGGTGGCTGGAAGCAGCAGGCGCCCAGCTGCACAGTCCCAGGGTAGAGGGCAGAGCCCTGGGGGCTACGCGTCTGCTCCTGCTCTGGGAGCATCCCTGCCCGTACCCATGGGAGCACGACATCAAGGAGCCCATGACATAACCGCAACGGGTCAAGAGAGAGGAGAGAGAAAGAGATCACGGAGCCAAGGAAGAAGCTTTAAATTTTAGAATCTTTGACAGCACACGTTCCCTGCTTTTTAGACAAGAGGCCCCACATTTTCATTTGGAAAAGCAACCCACACAGTTTTAGACCCAGCCTCACCCCGGTGAAAGCTACAGGATCTTAATGCCATGTGGGACCTTCAAGGCCATCTGAATTTTAATCCCAAATCATCCAGTGCTAGCTAACGGCAACGGGGACATTACTGGGCTTTTCGGAGCCCGTTTCTCCATCTGTGCAATGATTTAAATAATTCCCTATCTGATATGCACTGAGTCATGTGGTCAGGATGCATAACGAAGCAGACGGAACATTGGAGCCCTGGTCTGGCACTAATTTCCCCGCAGAAACGTCCCTTCCTGTCCCCCACCTCATTCTACAACAAAGCTGCCACGGGCTCCTCAGGGCTTCCTTGAATACCCCGGGGGAGAGAAAACTCCCCTACCACCTACTAACTTAATTAGAAGCGAAGAAGAGAAGGAGCAGGAGCAGCTAAGTGGACTGCGGCAGTTTCAAACGACTCTACCTCTGAGTCCCTAGGAGTCAATCTAAGTTTCCTCAGAATCCCCACTGCCCGCCTTCAGCCTCCTGCCTCAGAAAGGAGCCAAAAGACATCTTTCTTCTCACCGGACTTCTCTGGGTCAAGCTATTCCATCGCCCCCTCTGACGCTCATAGTAGGACTACTTAGTAGTAGTAGCAGTAGTAGGACTACATCGTAGGACTACTTACCCAAAAAGGCAGCAAAAACACCACCTGAGGAAAGTCTGACAGCATGACCAGCATGATGAGCTCTGACAACGAATGTGGACGGGGCTCTGCAAGAAATACCCCCGGGAATGTGCAGGGCTCTGCCGTTAGAAAGGCAACGAGCCACTCGACTGTCTGGTGCCTACTTCCTAATGCAGTTGTCTTCTTGCCCGAGGCACTCACCATTCACCTGGACCTTAAATACAAGGTAGTCTCCCTTCCTGGGGACGGAATGCGGGGGCCTTACCAAGTAGTCCAGGCTCCTGGTGATAAGGGGAGCGGTGGGCCCTCCATAGTGGGGGTTCTCAAAGCGTGGGTGTGGGATAGGGGTGGTCCGCATTTTGTCAAACTCCTTGGGCAACTCGTACATTCCCTAAAGCTTAACAACCACTGAAATTAAAGACAGAAGAAAAGAAACTCACTGAGAAGACAAAGGAGCACCTATGAGAGATTTTTTTTTTTTTGAAACCACCGATCATCACATACTACTTAAATTGAAAATTCTAATTATTAGTCTTTCTTTTTTGTCCATCTCCTACTGCTAGAATATAAACTCCATGGAGAGAGCTTTGTTTTATTCAATGAAGTATCCACAGTATCTAGGAAAGCACATAGAACATAGTAGTCATCCATTAAATAGTTTTAGAATGATTTTTTTTTAAGACAAAGGAGTAGCTAAACTTTTTTTTTTTTTTTTAAAGAAAGAAAGTAATCTATTGGGAGCATCCAAACTTTTGATCAGGCATTACACATGAACAAAAAGAGTAGGACAGGGTGCCTGTGTGGTTCAGTCAGTTAAGTATCAGCCTTTGGCTCAGGTCATGATCCCAGGGTCCAGGGATAGAGCCCCACATCGGGCTCCCTGCTCAGTGGAGAGCCTGCTTCTCCCTCTGCTTACTTCTGCTCTCTCACTCTGTCAAATAAATAATTTTTTTTTTAAAAAGAGGAAAGAAAGAAAGAAGAGAAGAAAAAAAGAGAAGACAGAGAAAACGTGAAATGACAGCAACACATGACTCTGATAATGGAAAAGCAGAACTCCCCCATGATTTGTACTAATTGTCTCCCTTGACTCCACATTTCAAACGAAAGAACTTTGAAAATATGAATGCCTGGGTCCCAGCCCCAGAAGCTGTTTAATTAATTGGACTACGAGTGACGTTCTTGAGCCCCTCAGCAGATTCTCAAGCAGAGACAGAACAGAGAACCCAATCCCTTAAAAAGGAATTGATAACACTTAACTTGAAGAAGGAGACAACTTAGAGACCCCAAATATTTCAGGCTCTTGCATATGGAAAGTTCTTATTTTCCAAAAGGGCCAGAGAGTCATATGGCTCAACATATAAACATTTTTATAATAATTTAGAAGAGTTTTTAAAAATGCACTGTCTTTCAGGGTTGGGAGTGCTCACGTCACAAAGAATTCATGTAGTTTCAAGACCAAAGATGCAACGCGGTGTCCTGAAGCTGGGGGCGGGAGGAACTAGGTAGCCACCCAGCTCAGTTGTGAACTCATCTTTCTCATTTTGATGTTCTCCATTCATGAACCTCCAAAAAATGATTTTCTCCCCTAAATCCCACATTAGATGATTGTCACTCACTACCTATATGGGAATTACCTGGGGGTGGGGTGGGAGAACTTATTAATGTGCTTATCACCTGGCTCCATTCCAGACCTACAGGGAGGATTTCAGATGATTCTGTTTTACACTCAGATCGGAGAGCATCTGCCCTAGCCCACGGTCCAACCACAACGAAGTTGGCCAGGCTTCCCTTCCCGCTACTCGGGGTCATGAACTAACCAGGGATGAAGAGATATGTCCATCCACCATCCACACCCTGAAAAAGAATGGCCCGGATCACTGCAGCCTCAGAGTTCTACTCCATGACCCCCTCCCATTTTATTCCAGCTTCCTCGACGTCATGTCTGCTCCGAGGGTGTTTTTCATCCCCATTTCACAGACAAAGAAATTAAGAGCAAGGAGAACGAACTAGCTCTTGGCTAAGGTCAAGGCAAGCCTGGCTCTTCCATCAGTTCTGGCTTTTTACTCTAATGCCTGCCTTCTGCTCAAAGGAGTCCCTTGAACAAGAAAGCATGACCATCACCCCAGGCAGAAATGCTGACCCAGGCACTGGGGCACAGCCACAAAACCCAACACGGAGAAGTGGCTTGTTCTCAACTAGGGATCAGCGTGACCTTGCCTTAAAGCTCAAGAGAGTTCAACATGAGATCAAGTATTTTCACTGATACTTCTGGAAAGAATGACCCCGATTCGGAGACCTGGGTCTTGCTCAGTGTGAATGTTTCCCCATGAGACACACTTTGCCAACATCAGCATGGTCCAGAACCCTAGGCCCCGTCCCCCACCACGGATGTGCCTGGTGGCCGTCATTCCCGAGGCGTCCACAGGCTCCTACCCTGTGCTCCTCGAATGAACAGAGCTAACTTCTCACCTCCCGCCCCAGAAAAGACCACCTCCCGTGCAGCTCCGCATAACCGGCATAGACTTTTGACATCCCTAATGAGTGTCGTGGCCCCTCATTCCTGCCATCCCCAGCTCTGAGGGAAGTAATTTGGGGTTCATTAGATAGTCCCCAGAGTGCGGCAAGGCAAGCAACACACTGAACGGCTGGAGGGCAATAAACTAGCTTCTATTTGTGTGTGCAGAGACACGGCCAGCGAGAAACCAAGACAATTGTGTTTTGGGGTTTTCTGAAATTTGTCTTGGCCCACGGGCTATGGATTTTATTTCACTACCACATCCCAAACACGGCTGACATTCAAGTCACAGCAATTTAACCCAAAATGACTGAGAAATAAACAGTGCATCCGTGGTTTCTGATGTTCTCTCCGGCCGTCCCTCCTATTAAATGTAACACGGCACCGGCGCATCTGCCATTTAAGGGGGAGGGGGGGCGTCTCCAAGTCGGGGACAGTGTCGAACTTGACGTGCTGTTGGCATCTGCGAGGCTAAGTGTGTCAGCATCGGCTTATGTGACTTGGCCTTCCTCTCGCTGCTATTTGAGACCGTGCGTCGTGTCAGCAGGAGTTTCTGGGCCCCTTCCCGCACAGAGCACACACAGGAAAATAACAGTGGGGCCGGCCCCTGGCAGTCGGCCTTCTCGAACTGTGACAGACACGGGGTTTCTAGTGTCTGCTCCCAAGTTTCCATCGGGCTCATAAAACCCCACCTACATGGAAACACGCCTTCTGGTTCAATTCCTCTAACGTGTCTCCCTCATCAGGCTCAGGGCTAGGCCGGCGATGTGTGTGTAGGGCGTGCTGGGTTTTAGCAGCAAAATCTGTGGCTGTGGAAAGGGGCAGGCCAAGCCCTGCTGCTAGGAGGCCAGTGGTTAACTGAGCAATGTCACAGGCCCTGAGTGCCACTGTGAGGGCCCCCGGACAGGTGTCCCGTGAATGTGGCGTCTCCCTTTCCAGTGGTCTCCCCGCGGCGGGGTCTTCTCCATGTTGGAACAGGCCTTTGAAGGCACTCTGTCACTCTGTCACTCTGTCGCTGTCTCATTCTTTAAAGCACATAAAGCTCCTGGCTTGGGTTTCTTTCTCTCTCTCTCCCTCTCTCTCTCCCATTCTTATCTTCTTTCTTTCCTTTGCTCCATTTTCTCTCTCTTCAATTTGTGCTTTCTTCTCTCTACGATACCTAATGGGGCAAAACAGTCACAATTTGGGGGCACTAATGGCGTTTAAAGAGGCCAATGACCCTATGACGTAGTTACCCATACAACTACTCTAGAATTCAGCAACGGCTCCCAACAAGGTCAGTAGGAAAAAAAAGGCAACATGCATTGACTTCGCAGACAAGTTAAACTTGGACATTTAGGATGTCGTCCTTAATCTCTTAATGGACTAGAAGCACGCTTCATTTTTAATCTCTTTCTACAGACTGAGAAACTGAGGAGTAAAACCTCCCCAGGATTACCCCCAAACACTGGCAAAAGGCGGCTTCAAATGCTCAATCTGAGACCTTCTAGCTCACCCCTGCGAAGTGAGCATTTATATCCCCAAACTTCAATAATCCCCCTTTCCAGAAAGGAACGCCCTTTCCCTGCAGCTCTAGGACTGGTGTGGATTCTGGACATGATTAATGGACACAGTGCTCATTACCAGGCTGAAAATCTTCCTCTAATCCTCCTGACATTAAGGCAGTGATGCACATAATGGCCACTGCATGTCTGGTACTGTGAGCTTCTCCCTGTGTTTGCTGTAAGCTTCTTGCTTGTGGCCTAACTTCTTTGTCAGGCAATTGTCTAATTACATGGGCTGTGCTGATCGGCTGTTGCTCTGCCCTAAAGCTAAGCTAATGAGCAGGGAGGCACACCTTGCTAGGATTGCAAGCGATTCACCAACTTAACCAAGGGGCAGGGGCTATTATTATGCACGTATTAAACTCATAACTTGGGAGTGAGTAAAGACGAAAAGGAAGAGATGGTCTGGATTATCCAGTTTGAGAGAAGGAAAGTGAATACAGCCCACATTCCGTCTCCCTGAAACTCTGTGTTGCACTTCAAGGCATTGCCTGGCACTTCCCACGTGCTCTCTCAAGGTCATTGGCATCTAATTCTTCTTACTGCAGTTTTCTCTACAACAAGAGAAGACCCCATCGCGTCTCTCCCAGAACTCCTCACTGACAGAGAACTCAAAATTCAGGTATCCTACAATGTCTGACAGCTCAGGTGGCACAAAATCGCTTCTCTATGCTGCGCTGAGATTGGTTTTGCAGCCCTTCCCATTTGGTCTAGTTTTTGATTTACTCTACTTCTGCTTGACCCTGCTCAGAAATTTGGAAACCAGTTCTTATGTCTCCCCACCCCTATTTCTTTCCTAAGCAAACATCCTTACTTCCTTTCATTATTTTTCATGAAAGCTTTTTACTTCCACGTTATCCTCTTTGTTCCAATCTTAAAATCAGACCCTCAAGTCTGAACATAATTCTCAAGGCAGAAGAGAGTAGCACTATCACCTCCCTTCCTGTGGGACTTATACTTTTATTAATGCATCCCAATGGTACGTCATTCTCACTCTTTTTTCTCACCTTTGCACTCATATTTTTTATGTCTTTTGAATGCATAATACATTTCAAGTCTGAGGTCTTTTCCACACAAACTATTTTACAGATGTTACTGTCTTGGGCCTTATACCCTGAGGCTTTTTTTGGGTGCAGATTTTACAATGATCAACCCCTGTTCAAATGCCTCTACTTATTTGACCTCATTCCTCATTTCAGATATGCTCAGATGGATTTGTAATCTGATTTAGTAAGCATCAGCATTCATTTGTTAAATGACATTGCAGAGGACTGAATCTGAAAATCAGAAAGCCACTTAGTTTGTATTTCCTACAATACCCTAGATCATGAACCGAGTTTCTAAATTTTGTTTGGGTGAATACAGACCTGAATCCATGCTACAGCTTCTTCCTTTTGAGCTGTTTCCACTCTGCCAGGCACCCCAATTACGACTCATCTCCGTGGGGACAGTCAAGTCCAGGGGAAGGAGCCCCTAGTTACACACAGTACCATAGGGTTGCTGTTTGCCCAGTGGCCTTCTTTCTAAAGCAGGTCAGCAGGACAGCTACATCCTACTGCCAACTGTCAAGGAAAATGGCCAACAGGACAACGTTGAGGAAGGTTCCGGAACCCCCAGAATGCCTATCCTCTACGAATCGATACTCTGAGGGTTAGTTTCCAAACACACTTCCTTGAAAAGCTAAATGGAAGGTCTGAATGGTTCATTGTGCTGAATGCTAGCCCTGAATCTCAAACATAAAGATGGTAGGGAGGAAGAATGGCTTGGAAGGAATTTTTAGTTAGCAGATAATCTTATTAGCATTTCAGTAGATGGTCACTCAGTACCTCAAAAAAAAATATTTGCGTTTCAGAGGATGGTGCTTTCCTGTATTCAGTAAAGGGCGTGTACTCTTCCCCCCATCCTGTTTGTACTGGCAACACGGCTATGGGCAATTAAGATATGGGGCCATACAGGAATTATAGGAATCCAGATTAACTGTGGCATGAACGTGTTCTGGAATGGAGCCTCCGGTGTTTTGCTTGTTTTAAGAAATCAGGTTCATTTGGGTGCTAAGCAACTTATGTTCAAGGTGGGGCCACCATTTGTGAGAGGAGAAAAAAACAATCTTTAAAGAAATCTTCATGGCAGAACTAGACCACAACTGAGTCCTTTTAAGTGTTCAAGTATGGTTAGTTTCATTTAAGTATCCAAGAGCAAGGCCGGTGGCTTAGCATCAATCTCATGGGTCAGGTGCAGAGAGGATACAAAATGTGTCAATATCACCTGCTCTTAGAGACACTGAGCTAGAAAACTGACAGGGCAACAGCAGCCAGGACATCCCAAGATTGAGTCCAACCTGTCCCCCTTACCCCTGTATCCCCGCAAAGACCGAAAGCACGGAGATTTTGAGGACAGACAGAATTCTTAAGGCAAAAAAAAGAGTTTCTCCTCTTTGGGAAAACGTAAGCTCTGTCTTACGGCTCTCTCAAGTTTTTTCTCAGACGCCCTCAGAAGTCTTTTGGACAAGGGGTCAAAACTCAGGTGATTTCTGAAGCTTTGTCCTCAGAAGTTCTATTTCCTCACGGCCAGTAAGCAGATGACACAGGACAGACCCTTTTACTTAGTCCCAAGCAGTGGCTCTCCTCCATTTCCTCAAAAGCATTTCCTAAGCCCTTCAAAGAAGAGCTCTTTGAAGAAAGCTAGTGCTTCTCAGATGTGTTGGGATGAGAGCAAACAGAAGTCCCAGAGAACCAGAGAGGTATCCACCCATGTACGGAAGCAGAAGAAAACACGCAGCAGGTGAAGGTAGAGAGATGGGAATTTCTAACGAAGGCAGCAGAGGTCTTACACACGCACAGCCTAGTGGACCTTAAAGTCAGAAGAATTACTTTTGCCAGGTTAGGTGACTGAGTTATGCCTTTTTGATGCCGATTTCTTGCCATTTTGCTTTGATTTCATTAGACTTTTAAAAACTGAGGTATAATGGACATACAGTATTCTATTCATTTCAGCTGTTTCATTAGACCATTTTAAAAGGCTAGACAACAGATCTGAAAAGCATTCCTGTGTCAGAAAAGTGAGAAAACCATCACTTCCGTAATCTCATCTGAATACATTAATTTAGCTTTTGTGTATACAAATGAATGAAAGTTCACCAGTGAAGAACACACACATTGTGCAGCAGAGAACCCACAGGATACTGGCTTGAGTTCAGTCACTGCCGGAGGAGTCTGGACAAGGGAAACTTCGTAACTCTTTTCAAGGGCTCTTAAACCCCTTGAGAATTCTCTTTAGTAGGGAGGGAGCTGTGTCTTTGCATCTCGGAAGCCCTAGATCAGAGATTGCTGAGAGTCAGCAAGAGGTCTGCAGACATCTGTCTCTCCAAGAAAACTCATTGGTGAGTTTGCTTTTAGACCTTCCTGACCAGGATGCACACTGGACCAGCCCTGGGAGCACCAGCACTAGGAAGACAGGCACTGGGCACACTAGTACTGGAAGCATAGGCACTGGCAGCACTGGCTCTATATTGGGGGAGGGGTCTTCGTAACTTTCGCGAGCACAGGGGCTAAATTCGTTGCCTTCCCACTCCTATGTTCCAGCTCCAGACCCAGGACAGGACCACCTAGCACGTCATAGGTGCTCAGTACCACAAAGCAGAAGGAAGTACATTCTTTCCTCAAAAGTCACATGATGACAGTGAATGCTAATCACATCCGCACAGGACTCGGCATTGCACAACACACTTTCACATCTATTACTTCACTGGAGCCGAATAACCTACGAACAAGGTAGCATTATCCCCATTATACTGTTAAGGAAACCACCACGCGGAGAGGCCGAATGTTTTATTTAAAGGGTTCTCCAGGCTTCTTAGTGCTAATCTAATGCTCATCTCCTAACACCAGGCTTAGGAGCTGCATCCCTTCTGCAATGTAAAGCAGCCACGGGTCCTAAAGAGAAGGGACAGCAGGCTGAGAAGACTGAGTTTGAGACCGCCGTGATCGTCCCCCGTGAAGAGCTACAGCGACATGGAAATAAACACGGTGTCCTTTCCGCCGCTCTGATATCCAGTGCAAGGGGCTTTCTCCTCACTGATACTGAGAACAGCTATTTCTAGTGCCGAGAGCAAAAACATCTTCCCGTACAAGCACGACCAGCTAAGGGTGACAGCGCAGAGACGGGGCCAAGATGAAGAACCGGACTGATGGTCATCCCAGACAGCTGCCTCAGGGACCGTGGTCTCCCATGACCTCTGTGACTGGTACTTCAGGAATGACCTAGAGATGAGAGGGAAGCTGAGGGACAGACAGCCAGCTTCCCCAGTTTCAGCGGGAGATGTTCGACGTCTTTAGAACTCTCTGATTTCTTCCACAATGGGGGCGGCTGCCTCCGTGGGCATGACAAAGATTCAGAGGCGCTTTTTGATCATGAGCCTCAAGGACGACATCATTTAGTGGTATTCAGAGACAGTCCGCAAGGACCTGGGAGTTGGCAGCACTTTTGACTGTTCCCTCTGGCTGTGGAAAACCAGCTGTAGCTGCGACCTCTCTTCCCCCCAAGATGGCCTCACCCAGGTCATTCTGCTCAGGTAGGCCATGGCGCAGCCCAAACACAGATGGACTTTCACAAACTCCAGCTGATCCCTTTGCTATTTTTTTTTTTTTAACTGACTGACCACACATTGTGCTTGTATTATAGGAAGGAAGCCGGGCGGTGAGGGGCGGCTCCAAGAGGCCAACATGGCTTCTCCAGAGCTCTGCTAGAATTATACCTGGTGTCTAATCCCAACCCACGGCTCCCGGGGACGCCCTGAGTCCTCGGACTACAGATTCGAATCTTGCGGGAGACACAGAGGCATGGTTCTTCCCACAGGGGGCCTTGCAGGCTCCATCCACTTCTAGGAAGAGTCACCGTGATCAGGCCGGGCATCGGGGGTGGGTCAGACAGACAGACAGACAGAGACGCGAACTTCATGGTGTGTTCGGCACCTTCAGTATCTCGGAGAAGGATGCCTGACCGCTGAAAGCACTTGGCAGAGAGAGAGAGAGAGACGGCAGCATGGAGTCAGGGCTGCTCTCCCAATTTTCCACCACATCGTGTTTTCCCAGAAGTCGGTTGGGGGCGGGGGAGGGGGGTCAAGGGACATGAAAAGGTCAAGTGGGACAGGGTCTCGGGCTGTGGCCATTCGGGCCCGAAGGGGGTTATGGTGGACAGGGCAGGAGGGGCTTTTCAGAAACGAGCGGGAAGAGGGCGGACAGAACAGATTCCGGCAGACTCAGACGCCCTGGGGGACGCGCCGGCAAACGCTCCAGGCCCCGGTTCCCAGGCCCGGGTCCCACAACAGTGGGCCCAGGCTCCACGCGCCCCTCCAAGGCGGGGACAGTCCCCGGCTGCGGCCGCGGCCCGCGGCTTTAGGTCAGAAAGCGCAGACCCTGCTGGAGCTCAGCGTCCCTCTTCGAGCCGGTCAGGAGCCCTGCCGCCAGGCAAGCCCGCTCCCGACCTGTCTCTTTTTTAAAATTTACTGGTTTTTTTACATTTTTTATTTAAGTTCACTTCAGTTTACCTCTAGTGTCTTATTAGTGTCAGGGGTAGGACGTAGTGACTCCTCAGTTGCCCGGGACACCCCGCGCTCCTTGCAAGTGTCCGTCTTCGTGTCCGTCGCCCACGACC